>NW_026115023.1:0-115025 GCF_025201925.1 Gopherus flavomarginatus | reverse complement strand
AGGTTGGGGCTCACAGGTGTGCGGCCCCTGGAGCTATGCTTCGGGCACTCAGAGGTTTGGGCCTCTGGAGCTGGTTTTGGGGGCCCCCAGGAGTTGGGCTCCTGGAATTGGTGTTGGGGCCCCAGGGGTTAGGCCCCTGGATCCATTGTTCGGGGCGCTTAAGGATTGGGACCCTGGAGCTGGAGTTGGGGCCCCCAGGTGTAGGGCTCCTGGAGCTATGGTTCGGGCACTTAGGGGATGGAACCTTTGGAGCTGGGGTCGAGGGACCCAGGGGTTTGGGCCCCTGGAGCTCGGGTTGGGGCCCCCAGGGGTTGGGCCCCTGGAGCTGGGGTTGGGGCCCCCAGGGGTTAGGCCCCTGGAGCTATCGTTTGGGCGCTCAGAGGTTGGGCCCCTGGAGCTGGTGGTTGAGGAGCCCAGGGGTTGGTCCCCTGGAGCTATGGTGCGGGCACTCAGGGGTTGGGCACTTGGAGCTGGGGTCGAGGGCCCCAGGGTTGGGCCCCCTGGAGCTATGTTTCGGGCACTCAGGGGTTGGCCATTGGAGCTGGGGTTGGGGCCCCCAGGGGGTTAGGCCCCTGGAGCTATGGTTCGGAGCGCTGAGGGGTTGGGCCCCTGGAGCTGGGGTTGAGGTACCCAGGGGTTGGTCCCCTGGGAGCTATGGTTCGGGCGCTCAGTGGTTGGGCCCCTGCAGCTGGGGGTTGGGGCCCCTAAGGGTTGGGCCCCTGAATCTGGGATTGGGGGCCCCCTGTGGTTAGGCCCCTGGAGCTATGGTTTGGGCGCTCAGGGGTTCGGCCCCTGGAGCTGGGGTTGGGGCCCCCCGGAGTTAGGCCCCTGGAGGTATGGTTCGGGCGCTCAGGGATTTGGCCCCTGGAGGTGCGGTTGGGGCCACAGGGGTAGGGCCCCTGGAGCTGGGGTTGAGGCCCCAAGGGGTTAGGCCCCTGGGGCTATGGTTCGGGCTCTCAGGGGTTGGACCCTTGGAGCTGCGGTCGAGGGCCCCAGGGGTTGGCCCCTGGAACTGGGGTTGTGGCCCCTAGGGGTTAGGTCTCTGGAGCTATGGTTCGGGCGCTAAAGCGTTGGGCCCCTGTAGCTTGGGTTGGGTCCCCCAAGGGTTAGGCATATGGAGCTGGGGTATGGGCCCCCAGGCGTTAGGCCCCTGGAGCGATGGTTCGGGCGCAGATAGGCTGGGCCCCTGGAGCTGGGGTTGGGCCCCCATTGGTTAGGCTTCCAGAGCTATGGTTCGGGCGCTCAGGGGTCGGGCCCATGGAGCTGGGGTTGGGGCCCCCAGGGGTTGGGCCCCAGAAGCTGGGGTTGGGGACCCCAGGGGTCAGGCCCCTGGAGCTATGGTTAGGGCGCTCAGGGGTTGGGCCCCTGGAGCTCTGGTTGGGGCCCCCAGGGCTTGGGCCCCTGGAGCTATGGTTCGGGGGCTCAGGGGTTGGGCCCTTGCAGCTGGGGTCGAGGGCCCTAGATGTTGGGCCCATGGAGCTGGGGTTGGGGACCAAATGGGTTGGGCATATGGAGCTACGGTTCGAGCATTCAGGGGTTGGGCCCCTGGAACTGGGGTTCGGGCCCCAGGGGTTAGGCCCCTGTAGCTATGGTTCGGGCGCTCAGGGGTTGGGCCCCAGGAGCTGCGATCGAGTGCCCCAGGGGTTGGGCCCCTGGAGCTGGGGTTGGGGCCCCCAGGGGTTAGTCCCCTGGAGCTATGGTTCGGGCACACAGAGGCTGGGTCCCTGGAGCTGGGCTTGGGGCCCCCAGGGGTTGGGCAAATGGAGCTATGGTTCGAGCGCCCAGGGTTTCGCCCCCTGGAGCTGGGGTTGGGGCCCCCAGGGGTTGGGCCCCTGGAGCTCTGGTTGGGGCCCCCAGGGCTTGGGCCCCTGGAGCTAAGGTTCGGGTGCTCAGGGGTTGGGCCCTTGCAGCTGGGGTCGAGGGCCCTAGAGGTTGGGCCCATGGAGCTGGGGTTGGGGCTCAAATGGGTTGGGCATATAGAGCTATGGTTCGAGCATTCACGGGTTGGGCCTCTGGATCTGGGGTTGGTGCCCCCAGGGGTTAGGCCCCTGGAGCTATGGTTAGGGCACTCAAGGGTTGGGCCCCTGGAGCTGAGGTTCGGGCCCCAGGGGTTAGGCCCCTGTAGCTATGGTTCGGGCGCTCAGGGGTTGGGCCTTTGGACCTGGGGTTGAGGGCCCCAGGGGATGAACTTCTGGAGTTGGGTTTGGGGCCCCCAGGGGTTGGGTCCCTGGAGCTGGGGTTGGGTCCCCCAGGGTTTAGGCCCCTGTAGCTATGGTTCGGGCGCTCAGGGGTTGGGCCCCAGGAGCTGCGATCGAGGGCCCCAGGGGTTGGGCCCCTGGAGCTGGGGTTGGGGCCCCCAGGGTTTAGTCCCCTGGAGCTATGGTTCGGGCGCTCAGGGGTTGGGCCTTTGGACCTGGGGTTGAGGGCCCCAGGGGATGAACTTCTGGAGTTGGGTTTGGGGCCCCCAGGGGTTGGGTCCCTGGAGCTGGGGTTGGGTCCCCCAGGGTTTAGGCCCCTGTAGCTATGGTTCGGGCGCTCAGGGGTTGGGCCCCTGGAGCTGGGGTTGAGGCACTCAGGGGTTGGGACCCTGGAGCTGGGGATGGGGCCCCCAGGGGTTTGGCCCCTGGAGCTATGATTCGGGCGTTCAGGGGTTTGGCCATTGGAGCTGGGATCGAGGGCCTGAGGGGTTAGGCCCCTGAAGCTATGGTTCGGGCGCTCAGGGGTTGGGCCCCTGGAGCTGGGGTTGGGGCCCCCATAGGTTTGGGCCCCTAGAGCTTTGGATCGGGCGCTCAGGGGTTGGGCCCTTGGAGCTGCGGTCGAGGGCCCCAGGGGTTGGGCCCCTGGACAGTGGGTTGGCGCCTCCAGCGGTTAGGCCCCTGGAGCTGGGGTAGCAGCCCCCAGGGGTTAGGCCCCTGGGGCTATGGTTCGGGCGCTCAGGGGTTGGGCCCCTGGAACTGGGGTTGCGGCCCCCAGGGGTTGGGTCCCTGGAGCTGGTTTTTGGGCCCCCAGTTGTTGGGCCCTTGGAGCTGGGGTTGTGACCTCCAGGGGTTAGGACCCTGGAGCTATGGTTCGGGTACTCCAGGGTGAGGCTCCTGGAGTTGGGGTTGGGACCCCCAGGGGATGAACCCCTGGAGCTATGTTTGGGGCGCTCAGGGGTGGGTCCAATGGAGGTGGGGTTAGGGCCCCCAGGGGTTGTGCCCCTGGAGCTGGGGTCGGTACCCCCACGGTTTAAACCCTGGAGATATGGTTCGGGCGCTCAGGGGTTGGGCTCCTGGAGATGGGGTTGGGGCCCCTAGGGGTTAGGCCCCTGGAGCTATGGCTCGGGCGCTCAGGGGTTGGGCCCTTGGAGCTGGGGTCGAGGGCCCTAGGGGTTGGGCCCCTGGAGCAGGGGTTGGGGCCCCCAGGGGTTAGGCCCCTGGAGCGATGGTTTGGGCGCTAAGTGGTTGGGCACGTGGAGCTGGGGTTGGGGCCCCCAACCGTTGGGACCCTGGAACTGGGGTTGTGGCCCCTAGGGGTTGGGCCCCTGGAGCTGGTGTTAGGGCCCCCAGGTGTTAGGCCCCTGGAGCTATGGTTCGGGCGCTCAGGGGTTGGGCCCCTGGAGATGGTGTTGGAGCCCCCAGGGGTTGGGCCGCTGGAGCTATGGTTCGGGAGCTCAGGGGTTGGGCCCTTGGAACTGGGGTCAAAGGCCCAAGGGTTGGGACTCTGGAGCTGGGGTTGGGGCCCCCAGGGGTTGGGCCCCTGGAGCTGGGGTTGGGGCCCCCAGGGGTTAGGCCCCTGGAACTTTGGTTTGGGCACTCAGGGGTTGGGACCCTGGAGCTGAGGTTGGGGCCCCTAGGGGTTGGGCCCTTGGAGCTGGGTTTGGAGCCCCCAGGGGTTAGGTCCCTGGAGCTAGGGTTCAGGCGCTCAGGGGTTGGGCCCTTGGAGCTGGGGTCGAGGGCCCGAGGAATTGGGCCCCTGGAGCTGGGGTTGGGACCCCCAGGGTTTGGGCACCTGGAGCTGGGGTTTTGGCCACCAGGGGTTAGGCCCCTGGAGTTATGGTTCGGGCGCTCATGGGTTGGGCCCCTGGAGCTGGAGTTGGGGCCCCCAGGTTTTCGGCCCGTGGACCTGGGGTTTGGGCCCCCAGGGGTTAAGACCCTGGAGCTATGGATTGGGCGCAAAGAGGTTGGGCCCCTTGAGCTGGTGTTGGGGCCAACTAGGTTTTGGTCCCTGTAGCTGGAGTTCAGGTCCCAAAGGGTTAGGCCCCTGGGGCTATGGTTCGGGCTCTCAGGGGCTGGGCCCTTGGAGCTGTGGTCGAGGGCCCCAGGGGTTGGGCCCGTGGAGCGGGGGTTGGCGCCTCCAGGGGTTAGACCGCTGGAGCTGGGTTAGGGGCCCCCAGGGGTTAGGCCCCTGGAGCTATGGTTCGGGCGCTCAGGGGTTGGGCCCCTGGAGCTGGGGTTGCATCCCCCAGTGGTTGGGTCCCTGGAGCTGGGGTTGGGGCGCCCAGGATTTGAGCCCCTGGAACTGGGGTTGTGGCCCCTAGGGGTTAGGTCTCTGGAGCTATGGTTCGGGCGCTAAAGCGTTGGGCCCCTGTAGCTTGGGTTGGGTCCCCCAAGGGTTAGGCATATGGAGCTGGGGTATGGGTCCCCAGGCGTTAGGCCCCTGGAGCAATGGTTCGGGCGCAGACAGGTTGGGCCCCTGGAGCTGGGGTTGGGCCCCCATTGGTTAGGCTTCTAGAGCTATGGTTCGGGCGCTCAGGGGTCGGGCCCATGGAGCTGGGGTTGGGGCCCCCAGGGGTTGGGCCCCAGAAGCTGGGGTTGGGGCCCCCAGGGGTCAGGCCCCTGGAGCTATGGTTAGGGCGCTCAGGGGTTGGGCCCCTGGAGCTCTGGTTGGGGCCCCCAGGGCTTGGGCCCCTGGAGCTATGGTTCGGGGGCTCAGGGGTTGGGCCCTTGCAGCTGGGGTCGAGGGCCCTAGAGGTTGGTCCCATGGAGCTGGGGTTGGGGCCCAAATGGGTTGGGCATATGGAGCTATGGTTCGAGCATTCAGGGGTTGGGCTCCTGGATCTGGGGTTGGCGCCCCCAAGGGTTAGGCCCCTGGAGCTATGGTTCGGGCACTCAGGGGTTGGGCCCCTGGAACTGAGGTTCGGGCCCCAGGGGTTAGGCCCCTGTAGCTATGGTTCGGGCGCTCAGGGGTTGGGCCCCAGGAGCTGCGATCGAGTGCCCCAGGGGTTGGGCCCCTGGAGCTGGGGTTGGTTTCCCCTAGGGGTAAGGCCCCTAGAGCTATGTTTCGGGCGCTCAGGGGTTGAGCCCCTGGAGCTGGGGTTGAGGCACTCAGGGGTTGGGACCCTGGAGCTGGGGATGGGGCCCCCAGGGGTTTGGCCCCTGGAGCTATGATTCGGGCGTTCAGGGGTTGGGCCATTGGAGCTGGGATCGAGGGCCTGAGGGGTTAGGCCCCTGAAGCTATGGTTCGAGCGCTCAGGGGTTGGGCCACTGGAGCTTCGGTTGGGGCCCCCATAGGTTTGGGCCCCTGGAGCTATGGATCGGGCGCTCAGGGGTTGAGCCCTTGGAGCTGCGGTCGAGGGCCTGAGAGGTTGAGCCCTGGAGCTGGCGTTGGGGCCTTCAGGGGTTAGGCCCCTGGATTTATGGTTCGGGCGCTCAGGGGTTGGGCCCCTGGAGCTGCGGTTGGTGCCCCCAGGGGTTGGGCCCCTGGAGCTGGGATTGGGGTCCCCAGTGCTTAGGCTCCTGGACCTATGTTTCTAGCGCTCAGGGGTTGGGCCCCTGGAGCTGGGGTTCGGGCCCCCAGAGGTTTGGCCCCTAGAGCAATTGTTTGGGCGCTCAGGGGTTGGGACCTTGGACCTCGGTCCGAGGGCTCCAGGGGTTGGGCCCCTGGAGCAGGGGTTGGGGTCCCAGGGGTGAGGCCCCTGGAGCTATAGTTCGAGCGCTGAGGGTTTGGGCCCCTGGAGCTATGATTCGGGCGCTCAAGGGTTGGTCACCTGGAGCTGGGATTGGTGCCCCCAGGGTTTGGGCGCTCAGTTGTTGGAGCCATTTTTCGGGCGCTCAGGATTTGAGCCCTGGAGCTGGGGTTGGGGCCCCCCGGGATTCGGCCCCTGGAGCTGGGGTTGGGGCCCCCAGGGGTTAGCACCCTGGAGCTATGGTTCGGGCGCTCAGAGGTTTGACCCCTGGAGCTGGTGTTGGGGCCCCCAGGGTTTGGGCCCCTGGAGGTGGAGTTGGGGCCTCCAGGGTTTTGTCCCCTGGAGCTATGGTTCGGGTGCTCAGGGATTGGGCCCCTGGAGCTGAGGTTCGGTCCCCCAAGGGGTTGGGCCCCTGGAGCTATGGTTCGGGCGCTCAGGGGCTGGGTTCCTGGAGCTGGGGTTGGGGCTCCCTGCGGTTAGGCCCCTGGAGCTATGGTTCGGCCGCTCAGGGGTTGGGCCCCTGGAGCTGGGGTTGGTTCCTCCAGGGGTTGGGCCCCTGGAGCTGGTGTTGGGGCCCCCAGGAGTTAGGACCCTGGAGCTATCATACGGTCGCTCAGGGGCTGGGCTCCTGGAGCTGGGGTTGGGGCCCCCAGGGGTTGGGACCCTGGAACTGTGGTTGGTTCCCCCAGGGGTTAGGCCTCGGGAGCTATGGTTCGGGTGCTCAGGGGTTGAGCCCCTGTAGCTGGGGTTGAGGCCCCTAGGTGTTGGACTCCTGGAGCTATGGTTCGGGCTCTCTGGGTTTGGGCCGTTGGAGCTCGGGTCGAGGGCCTTAGGGGTTGGGCCTCTGGAGCTGGGGTTGGGGCCCCATGGGTTGGACCCCTGGAGCTGATGTTGGGGCCCGCAGGGGTTAGGCCCCTGGAGTTATGGTTCGGTCACTCAGGGGTTTGGACCCTGGAGATGGGGTTGGGGTCCCCAGGGGTTGAGCCCCTGGAGCTGGGGTTGTGGCCCCCAGGGGTTAGGACCCTGGAGCTATGGATCGGGCGCACAGGGGCTCGGCTCCTGGAGATGGGGATGGGGCCTCCAGGGTTTCGGTTCCTGGATCTATGGTTAGGGCGCTCAAGGATTGGGCCCTTGGAGCTGGGGTCGAGGGCCCCAGGGGTTGGGCCAATGGAGCTCTGGTTCAGGCCCCCAGGGGTTGGGCCCATGGAGCTATGGTTTGGGCGCTCAGAGGTTGGGTCGTTGCAGCTGGGGTTGAGGGCTCTAGGGGTCGAGGCCCACAGTGGTTAAGCCCCTGAAGCTATGGCTCAGGCGGTCAGGGGTTGGGCCCCTTGAGCTGAGGTTCGGGTCTCCAGGGGTTGGGCCCCTGGAGCTGGGGTTGGGTCCCCCATGGGTTGGGCCCCTGGAGCTATGGTTCGGGCACTCAGGGGTTTGGCTCTTGGAGCTGGGGTCGAGTGCCCCAGCGGTTGTACCCCTGGAGCTGGGGTTGTGGCCTCAAGGGGTAGGGCCCCTGGAGCTATGGTTCAGGCGCTTAGGGGTTGGGCCCTTGGAGCTGGGGCCGTGGGACCTAGGGGTTAGGCCCCTGGAGCTTGAGTTGGAGCTCCCAGGGGTTGGGCCCCTGGAGCAAGGGTTGGGGCCCCGAGGGGTTGGGCCCCTGGAGCTGAGGTTCGGGCCCCCAGGGGTAGGGCCCCTGGAGCTATGGTTCGGGCGCTCAGGGGTTGCGCCCTTGGAGCTGTGGTTTGGGCCCCCAGGGGTTGGACCCCTGGACCTGGGGTTTTGGCAGCGAGGGGTTAGGACCCTGGAGCTATGGTTTGTGTGCTCGAGGGTTGAGCCCATGGAGGTAGGGTTGGGACTCCAGTGGTTAGGCCTTTGGAGCTATGGTTCGAGCGCTCACAGATTGGGCCCCTGGAGCTGCGGTTGGGGAACCTAGGGGTTGGGCCCCTGGAGCTATGGTTTTTGCGCTCAGGGGTTGGGCCCCTTTAGCTGGGGTTAGGGTCTCCAGGGTTTAGGCCCCTGGAGCTATGGTTCGGTCGCACATGGGTTGAATCCGTGGAGCTGGGGTTGGCGCCCCCAGGGGTTGGACCCCTAGAGCTATGGTACGGGCGCTCAGGGGTTGGGTCCTTAGAGCTGGTGTTGTGGCCCCCAAGGGTTAGGCCCCTGGAGTTATGGTTTGGGCGCTCAGTGGTTGGGCCCTTGCAACTTGAGTCGAGGACCCCAGGGGTCTGGCCCCTGGAGCTGGGGTTGGGGCCCCCAGGGGTTGTCCCCCTGGAGCTGGGCTTGGGGCCCCCAGGGATTAGGCCCCTGGAGCTATGATTCGCGCGCTCAGGGGATGGGCCCTTGGCGCTGGGGTGGAGGGCCTGAGGGATTGGGCCCCTGGAGCTCTGCTTCCGGTTCCCAGGGTTTGGACTCATGGAGCTATGGTTTGGGCGCTCAGTTGTTGGGCCCTTGGAGCTGGGGTCGAGGTCCCTAGAGGTTGGGCCCATGGAGCAGGGGTTCGGGCCCGCAGGGGTTGGGCCAATGGAGCTATGGTTCGGGCGCTCAGGGGTTGGGCCTCTGGATCTGGGGTTGGGGCCCACAAGGGTTAGGACCCTGGAGCTATGGTTCGGGCGCTCAGGGGTTGGGCCCTTGGAGCTTAGGTTCGGGCCCCCAGAGGTTGGGCCAGTGGAGCTGTGGTATAGGTCTCCAGGGGATATGCCCCTGGAGCTATGGTTCGGGAGCTCAGAGGTTGGTCCCTTGGACCTGGGGTCAAGGGCCCCAGGGGTTTGGCCCCTGGAGCTGGGGTTGGGGCCCCCAGGGGTGATGCCCCTGGAGCTATGGTTCGGGCACTCAGGGTTTGGGCCCCTGGAGCTAGGGTTGGGGCCCCAGGGACTGGGCCTTTGGAGCTGGGTGTGTGGCCCCCAGGTGTTTGGCCCCTGGAGCTATGGTTCGGGCGCTCAAGGGTTGGTCCTCTGGAGCTGGGGTTGGGGCCCCCAGGGGTTGGGCCCCTGGAGCCATGTTTCAGGCGCTCAGGATTTGGGCCCTGGAGCTGGGGTTAGGGCCCCCAGGGGTTGGGCCCCTGGAGCGGGGGTTGGGGTCTCCAGGGGTTAGGCCCTTGGAGCTATGGGTCGGGAGATCAGTTGTTGGGCCCCTGGAGCTGGGGTTGAGGCCCCCAGGGGTTAGGCCACTGGAGCTATGGTATGGGCGCTCAGTGTTTTGCCCCTTGAGCTGGGGTTCGGCCCCCAGAGGTTAGGCCCCTGGAGCTATGGTTCGGGCGCTCAGGGGTTGGGCCCCTGGTGCTGGGGTTCGGGCCCCCAGGGGTTGGGCCCCTGGATCAGGGGTTGGGGCTCCTAGGGGTTAGGTCCCTGGTGCTATGGTTCGGGCGCCCAGGGTTTGGGCCTCTGGAGCTCAAGTTGGGGCCTCCAGGGGTTAGGCACCTGGAACTATGGTTCGGGCGCTCAGGGGTTGGACCCGTGGAGTTGGTTTCTAGGGTACCATGGGTTTGGCCCATGGAGCTGGGGTTGGAGCCCCGAGGGGCTGGGCCTCTGGAGCTGTGGTTGGGACCCCCAGGGATTGGGCCCCTAGAGCTATGGTTCGGGCACTCAGGGATTGGGCCCCTGGAGCTGTGGTTTTGGCCCCCAGGGGTTGGGGCCCTGGAGCTAGTGTTCGGACGCTCAGGGGTTGGGCCCTTGGAGCTTGGGTCGAGGGTCCAAGTGTTGGGCCCCTGGAGCTGGTGTTGGGGCCCCCAGGGGTTGGGCCCTTGGAACTGGGGTTGGATAACCCAGGGGTTGGGCCCCTGGAGCTATGGTTCGGGCTCTCATGGGTTGTGCCCTTAGGGCTGCGGTCGAGGGCCCCAGGGGTTGGTTCCCTGGAACTGGGGTTTGGGCCCGCAGGGGTTAGGTCTCTGGAGCTGGTGTTCGGGCCCCCAGGGGTTGGACCTCTGGAGCTGGGGTTGGGGACCCCAGGGGTTATTCCCCTGCAGCCATGGTTCGGGCGCTCAGTGGTTGGGCCCCTGGAGCTGGGGTTGGGGTCCCCAGGGGTTGGGCCCCGGGAGTTGGGGTTGGGGCACCCAGGGGTTAGGCCCCTGGAGCTATGGTTCGGGCGTTCAGGGGTTGGGCCCCAGGAACTGGTGTTGGGGCCCCCAGGGGTTAGGCCCCTGGAGCTATGCTTCGGGCGCTCAGGGGTTCGGCCTCTGGAGCTGGGGTTCGGGGCCCAGGGGATGGGCCCGTGGAGCTGGGGTTGGGACCCAAGGAGTTAGGACCCTTTAGCTATGGTTCGGGCACTCAGGGGTTGGGCCCTTGGAGCTGGGGTCGAGTTCCCGAGGGGATGGGCCCCTGGAGCTATGGTTCGGGCGCTCAGGGGTTGGGCCGTTGCAGCTGGGGTCGAGGGAACCAGAGGTTGGGCCAATGGAGCTGGGGTTGGGGCCCCCAGGGGTTGGGCCCATGGACCTATGGTTCGGGCATTCAGAGGTTGGGCCCCTTGATTTGCAGATGGGGCCCACAGGGGTTACGCCCCTGGAGCTATGGTTTGGGCGCTCAGGGGTTGGGCCCCTGAATCTGGGGTTGGCGCCTACAGGGGTTAGGCCCCTGGAGCTATGGTTCGAGCACTCAGGTGTTGGGCCCCTGGACATGGGGTTGTGGCCCCCAGGGGTTTGGCCCCTGCAGCTATGTTTGGGGCGCTCAGGGATTGGGCCCCTGGAGTTGGGTTTGGGGTCCCCAGGCGTTGGGTCCCTGGAGCTGGGATTGGGTCCCCCAGGGGTTAGGCTCCCGTAGCTCTGGTTCGGGTGATCAGGGGTTGGGCCCCTGAAGTTTGAGTTGGATCCCCGAGGGGTTGAGTCCTTGGAGCTATGGTTCGGGCGCTCAGAGGTTGAGTCTTTGGAGCTGGGGTCGAGGGCCCCAGGGTGTGGGCCCCTGGAGCTATGGTTCGGGCGCTCAGCGGTTGGGCCACTGGAGCTGGGGTTGGGGCCCACAAGGGTTGAGCCCCTGGAGTTTGAGTTGGGGCCCCCAGGGGTTTGGCCACTGGAGCTATGGTTCGGGCTCTCCGGGGTTGGGCCCCAGGATCTGAGGTTCGGGCCCCAGGGATTGGGCCCCTGGAGCTATGGTTCGGGTCCTCAGGGGCTGGGTCCCTGGAGTTGCGGTCGAGGGCCCCAGGGGTTGGGCCTCTGGAACTGGGGTTGGGACCCCCAGGAGTTAGGCCCCTGGAGCTATGGTTCGGGCGCTCAGGGGTTGGGACCCTGGAGCTGGGGTTGAGTCCCCCAGGGTTTGGGCCCCTGGAGGAGGGATTGGGGCCCCCAGTGCATAGGCCCCTGGAGCAAAGGCTCGTGCGCTCAGGGGTTGGGCCCTTGGAGCAGGGGTCGAGGGACCCAGGGGTTAGGCCCCTGGAGCTCTGCTTGGGGTTCCCAGGGTTTAGGCCCATGGAGCTATGGTTCGGGCGCTCAGGGGATGGGCCCTTGCAGCTGGGGTCGAGGTCCCTAGAGGTTGGGCATATGGAGCTGGGGTTGGGGACCCCAGGGGTTGGGACCATGAAGCTATGGTTCGGGCGCTCAGGGATTGGACCCCTAGAGCTGGGGTTGGGGCCCCCAGGGGTTGAGCCCCTGGAGCTGGGATTGGGGCCCCCAGTGGTTAGGCGCCTGGAGCTATGGTTCGGGCGCTCAAGGGTTCGGCCCTTGGACCTGGGGTCGAGGGCCCCAGGGGTTGAGCCCCAGGAGCTGGGGTTGGGTCCCCCAGGGGTTGGGCCCCTGGAGCTGGTGTTGGGGCCCCCAGGGGTTAGGACCCTGGAGCTATCGTTCGGACGCTCAGGGGTTGGGATCCTGGAGCTGGGGTTGGGGCCCCCAGGTGTTGGGCCCCTGGAACTAGGGTTGGATCCCCAAGGCGTTAGGCCCCTGGAGCTATGGGTCGGGTGCTCAGGGTTTGAGCCCCTGGAGCTGGGGTTGGGGCCCCTAGGTATTGGACCCCTGGAGCTATGATTTGGGCGCTCAGGGATTGGGCCCTTGCAGCTTGGGTCGAGGACCCCAGGGGTTGGGCCCCTGGAGCTGGGGTTGGGGCCCTCAGGGGTTGGGGCCCTGGAGCTGGTCTTGTGGCCCCCAGGGGTCAGGCTCCTTTAGCTATGGTTTGGGCGCTCAGGGGTTGGGCCCTTGTAGCTTAGGTCGAGGACCCGAGGGGTTGGGCCCCTGGAGCTGGGGTTGGGGCCCCCAGGGGTTGTCCCCCAGGAGCTGGGGTTGGGGCCCCCAGGGATTAGGCCCCTGAAGCTATGATTCTCGCTCTCAGGGGATGGGCCCTTGGAGCTGGGGTCGAAGGCCCGAGGGGTTGGGCCCCTGGACCTCTGCTTGGGGTTCCCAGGGTTTGGGCCCATGGAGCTATGGTTCGGGCGCTCAGGGGTTGGGCCCCTGGATCTGGGGTCGAGGTCCTTAGAGGTTGGACGCATGGAGCTGGGGTTGGGGCCCCCAGGGGTTGGGTCCATGGAGCTATGGTTCGGGCGCTCAGGGGTTGGGCCCCTGGATCTGGGGTTGGGGCCCACAGGGGTTCGGCCCCTGGAGCTATGGTTCGGGCGCTCAGGGGTTGCTCCCCTGGAGCTTCGGTTCGGGCCCCCAGATGTTGGGCCAGTGAAGCTGTGGTATAGGTCTCCAGGGGATAGGCCCCTGGAGCTATGGTTGGGGCCTCCAGGGGTTGGGCCCCTGGAGCTATGGTTCAGGCGCTCAGTGGTTGGGCCCTTGGACCCGGGGTCGAGGGCCCCATGGGTTTGGCCCCTGGAGTTGGGGTTGGGGCCCCCAGGGGTGAGGCCCCTGGACCTTTGGTTCGGGCGCTCAGGGTTTGG
The DNA here is from genome assembly GCF_025201925.1 of Gopherus flavomarginatus. Lineage (NCBI taxonomy): Eukaryota > Metazoa > Chordata > Testudines > Testudinidae > Gopherus > Gopherus flavomarginatus. The sequence goes on along the minus strand of NW_026115023.1, from coordinate 102,352 downwards.
GCCCCTGGAGCTGGGTTTGTAGCCCCCACGGGTTAGACCCCTGGAGCTATGGTTCGGGCGCTCAAGGGTTGATCCCCTGGAGCTGGGGTTGGGGCCCCCAGGGGTTGGGCCCCTGGAGCTGGGGTTGGGGTCCCCAGGGGTTAGGCCCATGGAGCTATGAGTCGGAAGCTCAGGGGTTGGGCCCCTGGAGTTGGGGTTGAGGCCCCCAGGGCTTAGGCCCCTGGTGCTGTGGTTCGGGCGCTCAGGGGTTGGGCCCTTGGAGCTGGGGTCGATGGCCCCAGGGTTCGGGCCCCTGGAGCTAGGGTTGGGGCCCCCAGGGATTAGGACCCTGGAGCTATGGTTTGGGCGCTCAGCGTTTGGGCCCCTTGAGCTGGGGTTGGGGCTCCCAGAGGTTAGTCCCCTGGAGCTATGGTTCGGGCGCTCAGGGTTTGGGCCCCTGGTGCTGGGGTTGGGGCCCCCAGGGTTTGGGCCCCTGGATCTGGGGTTGTTGCCCCCAGGGGTTAGGTCCCTGGAGCTATGGTTCGGGCGCTCAAGGGTTGGGCCCCTGGAGCTGGTTTTGAGGTCCCCAGGGGTTAGGCCCCTGGAGCTATGGTTCGGGCGCCCAGGGTTTGGGCCTCTGGAGCTGGTGTTGGGGCCTCCATGGGTTAGGCCCCTGGAACTATGGCTCGGGCGCTCAGGGGTTGGGATTTTGGAGCTGGTGTTGGGGCTCCCAGGGGTTAGGCCGCTAGAACTATGGTTCGGGCACTCAGGGGTTGGGCCCTTGGAGTTGAGGTCGATGGCCCCAGCGGTTTGGCTCATGGAACTGGGGTTGGAGCCCCCAGGGGCTGGGCCTCTGGAGCAGGGGTTGGGTCCCCCAGGGATTAGGCCCCTAGAACTATGGTTAGGGCACTCAGGGGTTGGGCCCCTGGAGCCCGGGTTGGTGCCCTCAGGGATTGGGCCCCTGGAGCTGGGGTTGGGGCCCCCAGGGGTTGGGGCCCTTGGAACTGGGGTTGGGGTCCCAAGGCGTTAGGCCTCTGCAGCTGGTGTTGGGGCCCCCAAGGGTTGGGCCCTTGGAACTGGGGTTGGGGTCCCCAGGGGTTGGGCCCCTGGAACTGTGGTTTGTGCCCCCAGGGGTTAGGTCTCTGGATCTGGTGTTGGGGCCCCCAGGGGTTGGACCTCTGGAACTGGGGTTGGGGCCCCCAGGGGTTAGGCCCCTGGAGCTATGGTTCGGGCATTCAGGGATTGGGCCGCAGGAGCTGGTGTTGGGGCCCCCAGGGGTTAGGCCACTAGAGCTATGGTTCGAGCGCTCAGGGGTTGGGCCTCTGGAGCTGGGGTCGAGGGCCAGAGGGGTTGTGCTCCTGGAGCTCAGGTTGGGTCCCCAAGGGGATGGGCCCCTGGAGCTATGGTTAGGGCACTCAGGGGTTGGGCCCTTGCAGCTGGGGTCGAGGGTCCCAGAGGTTGGGCCCATGGAGCTGGGGTTGGGGCCCCCAGGGGTTGGGCCCATGGACCTATGGTTCGGGCGTTCAGGGGTTGTGCCCCTGGATTTGGGGTTCGGGCCCACAGAGGTTAGGCTCCTGGAGCTATGGTTCGGGCACTCAGGGGTTGGGCCCCTGGATCTGGGGTTGGGGCCCACAGGGGTTAGGCCCCTGGAGCTATGGTTCGGGCACTCAGGGGTTGGGCCCCTGGAGCTGAGGTTGTGGCCCCCAGGGGTTAGGCTACTGCAGCTATGGCTCGGTCGCTCAGGGGTGGGCCTCTGGACCTGGGGTTGGGGTCCCCAGGCGTTGGGCCCCTGGAGCTGGCATTGGGGCCCCTAGGGGTTAGGCCCCTGGAGCTCTGGTTCGGGCGCTCAGGGGTTGGGCCTTTGGAGCTGGGGTCAAGGGCCCCAGGGGTTGAGCCTCTGGAGCTATTGTTCTGGCGCTCAGGGGTTGGGCCCCTGGAGCTGGGTTTGGGGCCCACAGGGTTTGAGCCCCTGGATCTTGAGTTGGGGACCCCAGGTGTAGGACTCCTGGAGCTGGGGTTGGGGCCCCCAGGGGTTAGGCCCCTGGAGCTTTTGTTCGGGCGCTCAGGAGTTGGGCCCTTGGAGCTGGGACTGAGGGCCCCAGGGGTCGGGCCCCTGGAGCTGGGGTTGGGGCCCCCAGGGGTTAGGCCCCTGGAGCTGAGGTTGAGGCCCTCAGGGGTTAGGCCCCTGGAGCTGTGGTTTGGGCACTAAGGGGTTGGTCCCCTGGAGCTGGGGTTGGGACCCCTCGGGGTTGGGCCTCTGGAGCTGGAGTTGTGGCCCCCAGGGGATAGGCCCCTAGAGCTATGGTTCGGGCGCTCAAGGGTTGGGCCCCTGGAGCTGGGTTTGCGGCCCCCAAGGAGTTCGGCCCATGGAGCTGGGGTTTGGGCCCACAGGGGTTAGGCCCCTGGAGCTATGGTTCAGGCGCTCAGGGGTTGGGCCCCTGGATCAGAGGTTGGGGCTCACAGGTGTTAGGCCCCTGGAGCTATGCTTCGGGCACTCAGAGGTTGGGCCTCTGGAGCTGGTTTTGGGGCCCCCAGGAGTTGGGCTCCTGGAATTGGTGTTGGGGCCCCAGGGGTTAGGCCCCTGGATCCATTGTTCGGGCGCTTAAGGATTGGGACCCTGGAGCTGGAGTTGGGGCCCCCAGGTGTAGGGCTCCTGGAGCTATGGTTCGGGCACTTAGGGGATGGAACCTTGGAGCTGGGGTCGAGGGACCCAGGGGTTGGGCCCCTGGAGCTCGGGTTGGGTCCCCCAGGGGTTGGGCCCCTGGAGCTGGGGTTGGGGCCCCCAGGGGTTAGGCCCCTGGAGCTATCGTTTGGGCGCTCAGAGGTTGGGCCCCTGGAGCTGGGGTTGAGGAGCCCAGGGGTTGGTCCCCTGGAGCTATGGTTCGGGCACTCAGGGGTTGGGCACTTGGAGCTGGGGTCGAGGGCCCCAGGGTTGGGCCCCTGGAGCTATGTTTCGGGCACTCAGGGGTTGGGCCATTGGAGCTGGGGTTGGGGCCCCCAGGGGTTAGGCCCCTGGAGCTATGGTTCGGGCGCTGAGGGGTTGGGCCCCTGGAGCTGGGGTTGAGGTACCCAGGGGTTGGTCCCCTGGAGCTATGGTTCGGGCGCTCAGTGGTTGGGCCCCTGCAGCTGGGGTTGGGGCCCCTAAGGGTTGGGCCCCTGAATCTGGGATTGGGGCCCCCTGTGGTTAGGCCCCTGGAGCTATGGTTCGGGCGCTCAGGGGTTGGGCCCTTGGAGCTGGGGTTGCGGCCTCCAAGGATTTGGGCCCATGGAGCTGGGGTCGAGGGACCCAGAGGTTCGGCCTCTGGAGCTGGGGTTGGGGCTCCCAGGTGTTGTGCCCCTGGAGCTGGGGTTGGGGCTCCTAGGGGTTAGGCCTCTGGAGCTATGGTTCAGGCGCTCAGGGGTTGCGCCCTTGCAGCTGGGGTCGAGGTCCCTAGAGGTTGGGCCCATGGAGATGGGGTTGGGGCCCCCAGGGGTTGGGTCAAGGGAGCTATGGTTCAGGTGCTCAGGCGTTGCGCCCCTGGATCTGGGGTTGCGGTTCACAGGGGTTAGCCCCTGGAGCTATGGTTCGGGCGCTCAGGGGTTGGGCCCCTGGATCAGGGGTTGGGGCCAACAGGTATTAGGCCCCTGAAGCTGTGCTTCGGGCACTCAGGGGTTGGGCCCCTGGAACTGGGGTTGGGGCCCCCAGGGGTTGGGCCCCTGGAGCTATGGTTCGGGCGCTCACGGGATGGGACCCTGGAGCTGGGGTTCGGGCCCCCAGGGTTTGGCCCCTGGAGCTATGGTTCGGGCGCTCAAGGGTTAGACCCTTGGAGCTGGGGTCGTGGGCCCTAGGGGTTCAGCCCCTGGAGCTGGTGTTTGGTCCCCCAGTGGTTGGGCCCCTGGAGCTGGGGTTGGGTCCCCCAGGGGTTAGGCCCCTGGAGCTATGGTTTGGGAGCTCAGGGGTTGGGCTCCTAGAGCTGGGGTTGCGGCCCCCAGGGGTTGGTCCCCTGGAACTTAGGTTGGGGCCCCCAGGGGTTAGCCCCCTGGAGCTATGATTTGGGCGCTCAGGGGTTTGGCCCCTGGAGCTGGGGTCGAGAGCCGCAGGGGTTGGGCCCCTGGAGCTGGGGTTGGGGCCTCCAGGGTTTGGGCCCCTGGAACTGGGGTTGGGGCCCCCAGGGGTTATCCCCCTGGAGCTATGGTTCGCGTGCTCAGGGGTTGTGCCCCAGGAGCTGGGATTCGGGCTCCCAGGGGTTGGCCCCTGGAGCAATGGTTCGGGCGATCAGGGGTTGGGCCCTTGGAGCTGGGGTCGATTGCCCTAGAGGTTGAGCCCCTCGAGCAGTGGTTGGGTCCCCCAGAGGTTGGACCCCTGGAGCTAGGGTTGGGTCCCCCAGCGGTTAGGCCTCTGGATCTTTGGTTTGGGAGCTCAGGGGTTGGGCCCCAAGAGCTGGGGTTGGGGCCTCCAGGGGTTGGGCCCCTGGAACTGGGGTTGGGGTCCCCAGGGGTTAGCCCCCTGGAGCAATGGTTCGGGCGCTCAGGGGTTTGACCCTGGAGCTGGGGTCGAGGGCCGCAGGGGTTGGGCCCCTGGAGCTGGGTTTGGAGCCCCCAGGGGTTTAGCCCTTGGAGCTGGGGTTGGGGCCCCCAGGGGTTGGTCCCCTGGAGCTATGGTTCGGGTGCTCAGGGGTTGGGCCCTTGGAGCTGAGGTCGAGGGCCCCAGGGGTTGGGACCCTGGAGCTATGGTTCGGGCGCTCAGAGTTTGGGCCCCTGGAGCTGGGGTTGGGACCCCCAGGGGTTGGACCCCTGGAGCTGGAGTTCGGGCCCCCAGGGTTTTGTCCCCTGGAGCTATGCTTCAGGCGCTCAGGGGTTGGGCCCCTGGAGCTGAGGTTGGGTCCCCCAGGGGTTGGGCCCCTGGAGGTATGGTTCGGGCGCTCATTGGTTGGGCCCCTGGAGCTGGTGTTGGGGCCCCCAGGGGTTAGGCCCCTGGAACTGGGGTTGGTTCCCCCAGGGGTTAGGCCCATGGAGCTATGGTTCGGGTGCTCAGGGGTTGGGCCCTTGGAACTCGGGTCTAGGGCCCTAGGGGTTGGGCCTTTGGAGCTGAGGCTGGAGCCTCCAGGGGTTGGGCCCCTGAAGCTGATGTTCTTGCCCCCAGGGGTTAGGCTCCAGGAGCTATTTTTTGGGCGCTCAGGGGTTGGGCCCTTGGAGCTGTGGTCGAGGGTCCCCAGGGTTTGGGCTTCTGGAGCTGGGGTTGGGGCCCCTAGGGGTTAGGCCCCTGGAGCTTTGTTTGGGCCGCCAGAGGTTAGGACCCTGGAACTATGGTTTGGGCGCTCAGGGGTTGGGCCTCTCGAGCTGGTGTTAGGGACCCAGGGTTTTGGCCCCTGGAGCTATGGTTCGGGCGCTTATGGGTTGGGCCACTGGAGCTGGGGTTGGGGCTCCCAGGGGTTAGGCCCCTGGAGCTATGGTTCGGTCGCTGAGGGCCTGGGCCCCAGGAGCTGGGGTCGAGAACCCTAGGGGTTGAGCCCCTCGAGCAGTGGTTGTTTCCCCCAGAGGTTGGACCCCTGGAGCTGGGGTTCGGTCCCCCAGCGATTAGGCCTTTGGATCTTTGGTTTGAGAGCTCAGGGGTTGGGCCCCTAGAGCTGGGGTTGGGGCCCCCAGGGGTTGGGCCCCTGGAACTGGGGTTGGGGTTCCCACGGGTTAGCCCCCTGGAGCTATGGTTCGGGCGCTCAGGGGTTTGGCCCCTGGAGCTGGGGTCGAGGGCCGCAGGGGTTGGGCCCCTGGAGCTGGGTTTGGAGCCCCCAGGGGTTTGGCCCTTGGAGCTGGGGTTGGGGCCCCCAGGGGTTGGTCCCCTGGAGCTATGGTTCGGGTGCTCATGGGTTGGGCCCTTGGAGCTGAGGTCGAGGGCCTCAGGGATTGGGACCCTGGAGCTATGGTTCGGGCGCTCAGGGTTTGGGCCCCTGGAGCTGGGGTTGGGGCCCCCAGGGGTTGGACCCCTGGAGCTGGGGTTGGGGCCCCCAGGGTTTTGTCCCCTGGAGCTATGGTTCGGGCGCTAAGGGGTTGGGCCCCTGGAGCTGAGGTTGGGTCCCCCAGGGGTTGGGCCCCTGGAGGTATGGTTCGGGTGCTCAGGGGTTGGGCCCCTGGAGCTGGGGTTCGGGCCCCCAGGGGTTGGGCCCCTGGAGCTGGGATTGGGGCACCCAGTGGTTAGGCCTCTGGAGCTATGGTTCGTGCCGACAGGGGATGGGCCCCTGGAGCTGGTGTTGGGGCCCCCAGGGGTTAAGCCCCTGGAACTGGGGTTGGTTCCCACAGGGGTTAGGCCCCTGGAGCTATGGTTCGGGTGCTCAGGGGTTGGGCCCTTGGAGCTCGGGTCTAGGGCCCTAGGGGTTGGGCCTCTGGAGCTGGGGCTGGGGCCCCCAGGGGTTGGGCCCCTGGAGCTGATGTTGTTGCCCCCAGGGGTTAGGCCCCAGGAGCTATTTTTCGGGCGTTCAGGGATTGGGCCCTTGGAGCTGGGGTCGAGGGTCCCCAGGGTTTGGGCTCCTGGAGCTGGGGTTGGGGCCCCTGGGGGTTAGGCCCCTGGAAATATGGTTTGGGCGCTCAGGGGTTGGGCCCCTCGAGCTGGTGTTAGGGACCAGGGTTTAGGTCCCTGAAGCTATGGTTCGGGCGCTGAGGGCCTGGGCCCCAGGAGCTGGGGTTGGGGCCAAGAGGGGTTGGGCCCCCGAAAATATGGTTCGGGAGCTCAGGGTTTGGGCCACTGGAGCTATGATTGGGGCGCTCAGGGGTTGGGCCCCTGGAGCTATAGTTCGGGCGCTCAGGGGTTGGGACTCTGGAGCTTTGGTTCGAGGGCTCTGGGGTTGGGCCCGTAGACGTGGGGTTGGTTCCCTCAGGGTTTAGGCCACTGAAGCTATGGTTCGAGCGCACAGGAGTTGGGCCCCTGGAGTTGGGGTTTGGACCCCCAGGGGTTAGTCCCCTGTAGCTATGGTTCGGGCGCTCAGGGATTGGACCCTTGGAGCTGGGGTCAAGGGCCCAAGGGGTTGGGCCCTGAAGCTGGGGTTGGGGCCCCCAGGGTTGGGACCCTGTAGCTACGGTTGGGTCCCCCAGGGGTTGAGCCCCTGGAGCTGGGGTCGAGAGCCCCAAGGCTTGGGCGCCTGGAGCTGGGCTTGGTTTACCCCAGGGGTTAGACTCCTGGAGCTATGGTTCGGGCGTTCAGGGGTTGGGCCCCAGGAGCTGGTGATGGGGCCCCCAGGGATTGGGCCCCTGGAGCTATGGTTCGGGCACTCAGGGGTTGGGCCTTTGGAGTTGGGGTCGAGGGCCCCAGGGGTTAGGCCCCTGGAGCTCTGCTTGGGGCTCCAAGGGGTTGGGGCCATGGAGCTATGGTTCGGGCGCTCAGGGGTTGGTCCCCTGCAGCTGGGGTTGAGGTCCCCAGAGGTTGGGCTCATGGAGCTGGGGTTGGAGCCCCCGGGGTTAGCCCCTTGGAGCTGGGGTTGGGGCCCCCAGGGGTTAGGCCCCTGGAGCTATGGTTCGGGCGCTGAGGGGTTGGGCCCCTGGAGCTGGGGTTGGGGCCAACAGGGGTTGGGCCCCTGGAGATATGGTTTGGGTGCTCAGGGGTTGGGCCCCTGGAGATATGATTGGGGCGCTCAGGGGTTGGGCCCCTGGAGCTATAGTTCGGGCTCTCAGGGGTTGGGCCCCTGGAGCTGGGGTTGGGGCCCCCAGGGGTTATGCCACTGAAGCTATGGTTCGAGCGCACAGGGCTTGGGCCCCTGGAGTTGTGGTTTGGGCCTCCAGGGGTTAGGCACCTGGAGCTATGGTTTGGGCGCTCAGGGGTTGCGCCCCTGGAGGTAGGGTTGGCGCTCCCAGGGGTTGGGCCCCTAGAGCTGGGGTTAGGGCCCCCAGGGGTTAGGCCCCTCTAGCTATGGTTCGGGCGCTCAGAGGTTGGGCTACTGGAGTTGGTGTTGGGGCCCCCAGGGGTTAGGCCCCTGGAGCTATGTTTCGAGCGCTCAACGGTTTTGCCCTTGGAGCTGGGGTCGAGGGCCAAAGGGGTTGGGCCCCTGGAGGTGGGGTTGAGGAACTCAGGGGTTAGGTTTCTGGAGCTGGTGTTGGGGCCCCCAGGGGTTAGGCTTCTGGAGCTGGGGTTGGGGCCCCCAGGGGTTAGGCCCCTGCAGCCATGGTTCGGGTGCTCAGAAGTTGGGCCTCTGGAGCTGGGGTTGGGGCCCACAGGGTTTAGGCCCCTGAAGCGATGGTTCGAGCGCTCAGGGGTTGAGCCCCCGGAGCTAGGAATTGGGTCCCCAGGGGTTAGGCCCCTGGAGCTATGGTTCAGGCGCTCAGGGGTTGGGACCTTGGAACTGGGGTGAAGGGCCCAAGGGGTTGGGACCCTGAAGCCTGGGTTGGGTCACCCAGGGGTTTGGCCCCTGGAGCTGGGGTTCGGGCCCCCAGGGGTTAGGCCCCTGGTGCTATGGTTCGGGCGCTCAGGGATTAGGCCCTTGGAACTTGGTTCGTGGGCCCCAGGGGTTGGAGCCATGGAGCTGGGGTTAGGGCGGCATTGGTTTGGCCCCTGGAGCTGGGGTTCGGGCCCCCAGGATTTAGGCCCCCGGAGCTATGGTTCGGGCGCTCAGGGGTTGGGCCCCTGGAGCTGGGGTTGGGGCCCCCAGGGGTTGGACCCCTGGAGCTGGAGTTGGGGCCCCCAGGGTTTTGTCCCCTGGAGCTATGGTTCGGGCGCTCAGGGGTTGGGCCCCTGGAGCTGAGGTTGGGTCCCCCAGGGATTGGGCCCCTGGAGGTATGGTTCGGGTGCTCAGGGGTTGGGCCCCTGGAGCTGGGGTTCGGGCCCCCAGGGGTTGGGCCCCTGGAGCTGGGATTGGGGCACCCAGTGGTTAGGCCTCTGGAGCTATGGTTCGTGCCGACAGGGGATGGGCCCCTGGAGCTGGTGTTGGGGCCCCCAGGGGTTAAGCCCCTGGAACTGGGGTTGGTTCCCACAGGGGTTAGGCCCCTGGAGCTATGGTTCGGGTGCTCAGGGGTTGGGCCCTTGGAGCTCGGGTCTAGGGCCCTAGGGGTTGGGCCTCTGGAGCTGGGGCTGGGGCCCCCAGGGGTTGGGCCCCTGGAGCTTATGTTGTTGCCCCCAGGGGTTAGGCCCCAGGAGCTATTTTTCGGGCGTTCAGGGATTGGGCCCTTGGAGCTGGGGTCGAGGGTCCCCAGGGTTTGGGCTCCTGGAGCTGGGGTTTGGGCCCCTGGGGGTTAGGCCCCTGGAACTATGGTTTGGGCGCTCAGGGGTTGGGCCCCTCGAGCTGGTGTTAGGGACCAGGGTTTAGGCCCCTGAAGCTATGGTTCGGGCGCTGAGGGCCTGGGCCCCAGGAGCTGGGGTTGGGGCCAAGAGGGGTTGGGCCCCCGAAAATATGGTTCGGGAGCTCAGGGTTTGGGCCACTGGAGCTATGATTGGGGCGCTCAGGGGTTGGGCCCCTGGAGCTATAGTTCGGGCGCTCAGGGGTTGGGACTCTGGAGCTTTGGTTCGGGCGCTCTGGGGTTGGGCCCGTAGACGTGGGGTTGGTTCCCTCAGGGTTTAGGCCACTGAAGCTATGGTTCGAGCGCACAGGAGTTGGGCCCCTGGAGTTGGGGTTTGGACCCCCCGGGGTTAGTCCCCTGTAGCTATATTTCGGGCGCTCAGGGATTGGACCCTTGGAGCTGGGGTCAAGGGCCCAAGGGGTTGGGCCCTGAAGCTGGGGTTGGGGCCCCCAGGGTTGGGACCCTGTAGCTACGGTTGGGTCCCCCAGGGGTTGAGCCCCTGGAGCTGGGGTCGAGAGCCCCAAGGCTTGGGCGCCTGGAGCTGGGCTTGGTTTACCCCAGGGGTTAGACTCCTGGAGCTATGGTTCGGGCGTTCAGGGGTTGGGCCCCAGGAGCTGGTGATGGGGCCCCCAGGGATTGGGCCCCTGGAGCTATGGTTCGGGCACTCAGGGGTTGGGCCTTTGGAGTTGGGGTCGAGGGCCCCAGGGGTTAGGCCCCTGGAGCTCTGCTTGGGGCTCCAAGGGGTTGGGGCCATGGAGCTATGGTTCGGGCGCTCAGGGGTTGGTCCCCTGCAGCTGGGGTCGAGGTCCCCAGAGGTTGGGCTCATGGAGCTGGGGTTGGAGCCCCCGGGGTTAGCCCCTTGGAGCTGGGGTTGGGGCCCCCAGGGGTTAGGCCCCTGGAGCTATGGTTCGGGCGCTGAGGGGTTGGGCCCCTGGAGCTGGGGTTGGGGCCAACAGGGGTTGGGCCCCTGGAGATATGGTTTGGGTGCTCAGGGGTTGGGCCCCTGGAGATATGGTTTGGGTGCTCAGGGGTTGGGCCCCTGGAGATATGATTGGGGCGCTCAGGGGTTGGGCCCCTGGAGCTATAGTTCGGGCTCTCAGGGGTTGGGCCCCTGGAGCTGGGGTTGGGGCCCCCAGGGGTTATGCCACTGAAGCTATGGTTCGAGCGCACAGGGCTTGGGCCCCTGGAGTTGTGGTTTGGGCCTCCAGGGGTTAGGCACCTGGAGCTATGGTTTGGGCGCTCAGGGGTTGCGCCCCTGGAGGTAGGGTTGGCGCTCCCAGGGTTTTGGCCCCTAAAGCTGGGGTTAGGGCCCCCAGGGGTTAGGCCCCTCTAGCTATGGTTCGGGCGCTCAGAGGTTGGGCTCCTGGAGTTGGTGTTGGGGCCCCCAGGGGTTAGGCCCCTGGAGCTATGTTTCGGGTGCTCAACGGTTTTGCCCTTGGAGCTGGGGTCGAGGGCCAAAGGGGTTGGGCCCCTGGAGGTGGGGTTGAGGACCTCAGCGGTTAGGTTTCTGGAGCTGGTGTTGGGGCCCCCAGGGGTTAGGCTTCTGGAGCTGGGGTTGGGGCCCCCAGGGGTTAGGCCCCTGCAGCCATGGTTCGGGTGCTCAGAAGTTGGGCCTCTGGAGCTGGGGTTGGGGCCCACAGGGTTTAGGCCCCTGAAGCGATGGTTCGAGCGCTCAGGGGTTGGGCCCCCGGAGCTAGGAATTGGGTCCCCAGGGGTTAGGCCCCTGGAGCTATGGTTCAGGCGCTCAGGGGTTGGGACCTTGGAACTGGGGTGAAGGGCCCAAGGGGTTGGGACCCTGAAGCCTGGGTTGGGTCACCCAGGGGTTTGGCCCCTGGAGCTGGGGTTCGGGCCCCCAGGGGTTAGGCCCCTGGTGCTATGGTTCGGGCGCTCAGGGATTAGGCCCTTGGAACTTGGTTCGTGGGCCCCAGGGGTTGGAGCCATGGAGCTGGGGTTAGGGCTGCATTGGTTTGGCCCCTGGAGCTGGGGTTCGGGCCCCCAGGATTTAGGCCCCCGGAGCTATGGTTCGGGCGCTGAGGGGTTGGGCCCCTGGAGCTGGGGTTGGGGCCCCAAAGGGTTACGCCCCTGGCCCTACGGTTGGGGCCCCGAGGGGTTGGGCCCCTGGAGCTCGAGTCGAGAGCCCCCGGGGTTGGGCCCGTGGAGCTGGGGTTGGGGCCCCCACGGGTTAGGCCGCTGGAGTTGTGGTTCGGGCTTTCGGGGGTTGGGCCCTTGGAGCTGGTGTTGGGGCCCCCAGGGGTTAGGCCGCTGGAGTTGTGGTTCTGGCGCTCAGGGGTTGGGCCCTTGGATCTGGGGTCGAAAGCACCAGGGACGGGCCCCTGGACCTGGGGTGGGGGCCCCCAGGGGTTAGACCCCTGCAGCAATGGTTCGGGCGCTCAGTGGTTGGGCCTCTGGAGCTGGGGTTGGGACCCACACGGTTTAGGCCCCTGAAGCGATGGTTCGAGCGCTCAGGGGTTGGGCCCCCGGAGCTGGGGTTTGGGCCCCCAGGGGTTAGGCTCCTGGAGCTATGGTTCGGGCGCTCAGGGATTGGGCCCTTGGAACTTGGGTCGAGGGTCCCAGTGGTTGGGGCCATAGAGCTGGGGTTGGGGTTGCATTGGATTGTTCCCTGCAGCTGGGGTTCGGGCCCCCAGGGTTTAGGCCCCTGGAACTATGGTTTCGGCGTTCAGGGGTTGTGCCCCTGAAGTTGGGGTTCGAGCCCCCAGGGGTTCGGCCCTGGAACTGGTTTTGGGACCCCAAGGGGTTAGGCCCCTGGAGCTATGGTTCGGGCGCTCAGGGGTTGGACCCCTGGAGCTGGGGTTGGGGCCCCCAGGGGTTAGGCCCCTGGAGCTGTGGTTAGGGCACTGAGTGGTTGGGCCCTTGGAGCTGGGGTCGAGGGCCCCAGGGTTTGGGCCCCTGGAATTATGGTTTGAGCGCTCAGGCGTTGGGTCTCGGGAGTTGGGGTTGTGGCCCCTAGGAGTTAGGCCCCTGGAGCTGGGGTTGGGGCCCCCAGGGGTTAGGCCCCTGGAGCTATGGTTCGGGCGCTCAGGGGTTGGGCTCCAATAGCTGGTGTTGGGGCCCCCAGGGTTTAGGCCCCTGGAGCTATGGTTCTGGCGCTCAGGGGTTCGGCCCTTGGAGCTGGGGTCGAAAGCCCCAAGGATGGGCCCCTGGAGCTGGGGTTGGGGCCCCCAGGGATTAGGCCCCTGGAGCTATGATTTGGGCGCTGAGGGCTTGGGTCCCTGGAGCTGGTGTTGAGGCCCCCAGGGGTTATGTTCCTGGAGCTATGGTTCGGGGGCTCAGTGGTTGTTCTCCTGGAGCTGGTGTTGTGGACCCAGGGGTTAGGCCCCTGGAGATATGGTATGGGCCCTCAGGGGTTAGGCCCCTGGAGCTTGGGTTGGGGCCCCCAGGGGCTAGGCCCCTGGAGCTATTGTTCGGGCGTTCAGGGGTTGGGCCCCTGGAGCTGGGTTTGGGACACCAGGGGTTGGGCCCCTGGAGTTGGGGTTGGGGCCCCCAGGGGTTAGACCCCTAAAGCTATGGTTCGGGCACTCAGGGGTTGGGCCCCTGGAGCTGGGGTTGCGGCCCTCAGGGGTTAGGCCCCTGGAGCTATGGTTCGGGCGCTCAGGGGCTGGGCCCTGAAGCTGGGATTGGGGCCCTCAGGGGTTGGGCCCCTGAAGCTGGGTTTGGGGCCCCCGGTGGTTAGGCCCCTGGAGCTATTTTTCGGGTGCTCAGGGATTGGGTCCCTGGTGCTGGTCTTGGGGACACAGGGGTTAGACCCCTGGAGCTATGGTTCGGGCGCTTACTGGTTGGACCCCTGGACCTGGGGTTGGGGCCCGCAGGGGTTAGGCCCCTGGAGCTATGGTTCGGGCGCTCAGGGGTTGGGCCCCTTGAGCTATGATTGGTGCGCTCAGGGGTTGGGCCCCTGGAGCTGGAGTTTTAGCCCCCAGGGGTTAGACCCCTGCAGCTATGGTTCGGGCACTAAGGGGTTGGGCCCCCGGAGCTATAGTTCGGGCGCTCAGGGGTTGGGCACCTGGAGGTGGGGTTGGGGCCTCCAGGGGTTAGGCCCCTGGATCTATGGTTCGGGCGTTCAGGGGTTTGGCCCCTAGAGCTGAGGTTGGGGCCCCAAGGGGTTAGACCCCTGGAGCTATGTTTCGGGCGCTCAGAGGTTCTGCCCCTGGCGCTGGTGTTGGGGCCCCCAGGGATTAGGCCTCTGGAGCCATGGTTCGTGCGCTCAGTGGTTGGGCCCCTGGAGCTGGTGTTGGCGCCCGCAGGAGTTAGGCTCCTGGAGCTATGGTTCGGGCACTCAGGGGTTGGACCATTGGAGATGGGGTCGAGAGCCCAAGGGGTTGGCCTCCTGGAGCTGGGGTTGGGGCCCCCAGGGGTTGTGCCCCTGGAGCTGGGGTTAGGACCCCCAGGGGCTAGGCCCCTGAAGCTATGGTTCGGGAGCTCAGGGGTTGGGCACTTGGACCTTGGGTCGAGGGCCCCAGGGGTTGGGCCCCTGGAGCTGGGGTTGTTGCCACCAGGGGTTGGGTCCCTGGAGCTGGGGTTTGGGCCCAAAGCGGTTAGGCTTCTGGAGGAGTGGTTCGGGCGTTCAGCGGTCGGGCTCCTGCAGCTGGTGTTGGTGCCCTCAGGGGTTATTCCCCTGGAGCTATGGTTCGGGCGCTCAGGGGTTGGGCCCTTGGAGCTGGGGTCGAGGGTCTCAGGGGTTGGGCCGCTGGAGCTGGGGTTCGAGCCCCCAGGGGTTGGACCCCTAAAGCTGGAACACGGGCCCCCAGGGGTTAGGAACCTGGAGGTATGGTTCGGGCGCTCAGGGGTTGGGCCCCTGCAGCTGGGGTTGGGGCCCCCAGGGGTTATGCCCTTGGAACTGGGGTTGCAGCCCAAAGGGTTTGGGCCCCTGGAGATGGGGTTGTGTCCCCCAGGGATTCGGCCCCTGGAGCTGGGGTTGAGGCCCCCGGGGGTAAGGCTTCTGGAGTTATGGTTCTGGCGCTGAGGGGTTGGGCCCCTGGAGCTATAGTTCGGGCGCTCAGGGTTTGGGCCCCTGGAGCTGGTGTTGGGGCCCCCAGGGGTTAGGCCTCTGGAACTATGGTTCGTGTGCTCAGGGGTTGGGACCTTGGACTTGGGGTCAAGGACCCAAGGGGTTGGGCCCCTGAAGCTTTGGTTGGGTCCCCCAGGGGTTAGGCCCCTGGAGCTGGGATTAGGGCCCCCAGGGGTTAGGCCCCTCGAGCTATGGTTCGGGAGTTCAGGGGTTGGGCCCTTGCAACTTGGGTCTAGGGCCCCAGGGGTTGGGCCTCTGGAGCTGGGGATGTGTTCCTCAGCAGTTGGGCCCCTGGAGCTGGGGTTGGGGCCCCAAGTGGTAAGACCCCTGGAGCTATAGTTCGGGTGCTCAGGGGTTGAGCCCTTGGAGCTGTTGTCGAGGATCCCAGGAGTTGGGCCCCTGGAGCTCGGGTTTGGGCCCCCAGGGTTGGGCCTCTGGAGCTACGGTTCTGTCCCCCAGGGGTTGGGCCCCTGGAGCTGGGGTCTAGAGCCCCAGGGGTTGGGCTTCTGAAGCTGGGGTTTCGGCCCCTAGGGGTTAGTCCCCGGGAGCTATGGTTCGGGCATTCAGGGGTTGCGTTCCTGGAGCTCGTGTTGGGGCCCCCAGGGGTTAGGCCCCTGGAGCTATGGGTCGGGCGCTCAGGGGTTCGGCTTCTGGAGCTGGTGTTGGGGACCCCAGGGGTTAGGCTCGTGGAGCTATGGTTCGGGTGCTCAGGGGTTGGGCTCCGGGAGCTGGTGTTGGGGCCCCCAGGGGTTATGCCCCTGGAGCAATGGTTCGGGCGCTCAGGGGTTGGGCCCTTGGAGCTGGGGTCGAGGGTCCCAGGTGTTGGGCCTCTGGAACTGGGGTTAGGGCCCCCGGAGGTTAGGCCCCTGGAGCTGGGGTTTGGGCCCCCAGGGATTAAGCCCCTGGAGCTATGGTTCGGTCGCTCAAGGGTTGGGCCCCTGGAGCTGGGGTTGAGGCCCCCAGGGGTTAGACACCTGGAGCTATGGTTTGGGGGTTGAGAAGTTGGGCCCCTGGAGCTGGGGTTGAGGCCCCCAGGGGTTGTGCCCCTGGAGCTGGGGTTGGGGCCCCCAAGGGTTCGGCTCCTTGAGCTATGGTTCGGGCGCTCAGGGGTTGGGCCCTTGGAACTTGGGTCGAGGTCCCCAGGCGTTGGGGCAATGGAGCTGAGGTTGGGACCGCATTGGTTGGGCCCCTGGAGCTGGGGTTCTAGCCCTCAGGGTTTAGACCCCTGGAGCTATGGTTCGGGCGCTCAGGGGTTGGGCCCCTGGAGCTGGTATTGGGGCCCCCAGGGTTTAGGCCCCTGGAACTATGGTTCAGGCGCTCAGGGGCTGGGTTCTTGGAGCTGCTGTTTGGGCCCCCAGGGGTTAGGCCCCTGGTGCTATGGTTCGGGCGCTCAGGGGTTGAGCCCCTGGAGCTGGGGTTGGGCCCCCAGGGGTTGGGCCCCTGGAGCTGGGGTTGGGGCCCATAGGGGTTGGGCCCCTGGAGCTATGGTTAGGTCGATGAGGGGTTGGGCCCATGGAGCTGGGGTCGAGGGCCCCAGGGTTTGGGCCCCTGGAATTATGGTTCGGGCGCTTAGGGGTTGGGCGCCTGGAGCTGGTGTTTGGGCCCCCAGGGGTTGGGCTCGTAAAGCTATAGTTCGGGCGCTCAGGGTTTGGGCCCCTGGATCTGGGGTTGGAGACCCGAGGGGTTAGGCCCCTGGAGCTATGGTTCGGGCGCTCAGTGGTTGGGCCGCTGGAGCTGGGGTTGGGGCCCCCAGGGGTTGGGCCCCTGGACCTATGGTTTGGGAGCGCAGAGGTTGCGCCCCTGGAGCTGGTGTTGGGGTCAGCAGGCGTTGGGCCCCTGGAGCTATGGTTCGGGCGCTCAGGGGTTGAGCTGCTACAGCTGTTGTTGGGGCCCGCAGGGGTTAGGCCCCTGGACCAATGGTTCAGGCGCTCAGGGGTTGGGCCCCTGTTGCTGGGGTTGGGGCCCCCACTGGTTCGGCTCCTTGAGCTATGGTTCGGGCGCTCAGGGGTTGGGCCCTTGGAACTTGGGTCGAGGTCCCCAGGCGTTGGGGCAATGGAGCTGAGGTTGGGACCGCATTGGTTGGGCCCCTGGAGCTGGGGTTCTAGCCCTCAGGGTTTAGACCCCTGGAGCTATGGTTCGGGCGCTCAGGGGTTGGGCCCCTGGAGCTGGTATTGGGGCCCCCAGGGTTTAGGCCCCTGGAACTATGGTTCAGGCGCTCAGGGGTTGGGTTCTTGGAGCTGCTGTTTGGGCCCCCAGGGGTTAGGCCCCTGGTGCTATGGTTCGGGCGCTCAGGGGTTGAGCCCCTGGAGCTGGGGCTGGGCCCCCAGGGGTTGGGCCCCTGGAGCTGGGGTTGGGGCCCATAGGGGTTGGGCCCCTGGAGCTATGGTTAGGTCGATGAGGGGTTGGGCCCATGGAGCTGGGGTCGAGGGCCCCAGGGTTTGGGCCCCTGGAATTATGGTTCGGGCGCTTAGGGGTTGGGCGCCTGGAGCTGGTGTTTGGGCCCCCAGGGGTTGGGCTCGTAAAGCTATAGTTCGGGCGCTCAGGGTTTGGGCCCCTGGATCTGGGGTTGGAGACCCGAGGGGTTAGGCCCCTGGAGCTATGGTTCGGGCGCTCAGTGGTTGGGCCGCTGGAGCTGGGGTTGGGGCCCCCAGGGGTTGGGCCCCTGGACCTATGGTTTGGGAGCGCAGAGGTTGCGCCCCTGGAGCTGGTGTTGGGGTCAGCAGGCGTTGGGCCCCTGGAGCTATGGTTCGGGCGCTCAGGGGTTGGGCCCCTGTTGCTGGGGTTGGGGCCCCCACTGGTTAGGCTCCTGGAGTTATAGTTCGGGCGCTCAGGGGTTGGTCCCCTGAAGCTGGTGTTTGGGCCCCAGGGGTTGGGCCCCGAAAGCTATGGTTCGGGCGCTTAGGGGTTGGGCCCCAGGAGCTGGGGTTGGGGAACCGAGGGGTTAGGCCCCTGGAGCTATGTTTCTGGCGCTCAGTGGTTGGGCCCCCGGAGCTGAGGTTGGGGCTTCCAGGGGTTTGGCCCCTGAAGGTATAGTTCGGGTGCTCAGGGGTTGGGCCCCTGGAGCTGGGGTTGGGGCCCCAAGGGCTTAGGTCCCTGGAGCTATGGTTCTGGTGCTAAGGGGTCGGGCCCCCGCATCTATAGTTCGGGCGCTCACGGTTTGGGCCCCTGGAGTTATGGTTTGGGCGCTCAGGGGTTGGGCACCTGGAGGTGGGGTTTGAGCCCCGACGGGTTAGGCCCCTGGATCTATGGTTCGGGCATTCAGGGGTTTGGCCCCTGGAGCTGGGGGTGGGGCCCCAAGGGGTTAGGCCCCTGGAGCTATGGTTAGGCGCTCAGGGGTTCGGTCCTTGGCGCTGGTGTTCGGGCCCCCAGGGGTGAGGCCCCTGGGGCTATGGTCCGTGCGCTCAGGGGTTGGGCCCCTGGAGCTGGTGTTCTCGCCCCCAGAAGATAGGCGCCTCGAGCTATGGTTCGAGCGCTCAGGGATTGGGCCCCTGGAGCTGGGGTCGAGAACCCGAGAGGCTGGGCTCCTGGAGCTGGGGTTGGGGTCCCCAGGAGTTAGGCCCCTGGAGCCATTTTTCGGGCGATCAAGGGTTGGGCCATTGGAGCTGGGGATGTTGCCCCCAGGAGTTAGGTCCCTGGAGCTATTTTTCGGGCGCTCAGGGGTTGGGCCCCTGGAGCTGGGGTTGGAACCCCGAGGGGTTGGGCTCCTGGAGCTGGGATTGGGGCCCTCATTGGTTAGGCCCCAGTAGCTATGGTTCGGGCGCTCAGGGGTTGGGACCTTGGAGCTGGGGTTCGGACCCACAGGAGTAAGGCCCCTTCAGCTATTTTTCGGGCGCTCAAGGGTTGGGTCCCTGGAGCTGGTGTTCGGGCCCCGTGGGGTTAGGCCTCTGGAGCTATGGTTCGGGCGATCAGGAGTTGGGCCCTTGGAGCTGGGGTCAAGGGCCCCAGGAGTTGGGCCCCTGGAGCTGGGGTTGGGACCCCCAGGGGTTCGGCCCCTGGAGCTGGGGTTGGGGAATTCAGGAGTTAGACCACTGGACCTATGGTTCAGTCGCTCAGGGGTTGGGCCCCTGGAGGTGGGGTTTGGGCCCCTAGGGGTTGGGCCCCTGGAGCTGGGGTTGGGACCCCCAGGGGTTAGGCCCCTGGACCTATGGTTCGGGCGCTCAGGGGTTGGGCCCCTGGAGCTAGTGTTGGGGCCCCCAGGGGTTAGGCCCCTGGAGCTATGGTTCGGGCGCTCAGGGGTTGGGCTCATGGAGCTGGTGTTGGGTCTCCCAGTGGTTAGGCCCCTGGAGCTATGGTTCGGGCGCTCAGGAGTTGGTTCCCTGGAGCTGGGGTTCGGGCCCCGAGGGGTTAGGCCCCTGGAACTATGGTTCGGGCGTTCAGGGGTTGGGCCAATGTAGCTGGGGTTAGGGCCCCCAGGGGTTTCGCCCCTGGAGCTGGGGTTGGGATCCCAGGGGTTGGATCTCTGGAGTTTGGGTTCTGGCGACAAGGGGTTAGGCCCCTGGAGCTATGGTTCGGGCGCTCAGGGTTTGTGCCCGTGGAGCTGTGGTTTGGGAGCTCACTGTTTGGGCCCTTGGAGCTGGGGTCGAGGGCCCCAGGGGTTGTGCACCTGGAGCTAGGGTTGGGGCACGCAGGGGTTGGACCCCTGGAGCTGGGGTTGGGGCCTCGAGGGGTTAGGCCACTGGAGCTGGGGTTTGGACCCCAGGAGTTGAGCCCCTGGAGCTATGGTTCCGGCGCTCAGGGGTTGGGCCCCTGGAGCTGGGGTTGTTGCCCCCAGGGGTTTGGCCTCTGTAGCTGGGGTTTGGACGCCAGGGGTTAGGCCCCTGGAGCTATGGTTTGGGCGCTCAGGGGTTCGGCACCTGGAGCTGGGGTTGTTGCCCCCAGGGGTTTGGCCTCAGTAGCTGGGGTTTGGACCCCAGGGGTTAGGCCGCTGGAGGTATGGTCCGTGCGCTCAGGGGTTGGGCCCCTGGAGCTGGTGAAGGCGCACCCAGGAGTTAGGCCCCTCGAGCTATGGTTCGGGCGCTCAGGGGTTGGGCCCTTTGAGCTGGGGTCGAGAGCCCGAGGGGTGGGGCTCCTGGAGCTGGGAGTGGGGCCCCCAGGGGTTAGGCCCCTGGAGCCATTTTTCGGGCGCTCAGGGGTTGGGCCCCTGGAGCTGGGGTTGGAGTCCCCAGGGGTTGGGCCCCTGGAGCTGGGGTTGTTGCCCCCAGGCGTTAGGACCCTGGAGCTATTTTTCGGGCGCTCAGGGGTTGGGCCCCTGGAGCTGGGGTTGGAGTCCCCAGGGGTTGGGCTCCTGGAGCTGGGGTTGGGGCCCTTAGGGGTTAGGTCCCTGTAGCTATGGTTCGGGCACTCAGGGGTTGGGCCCTTGGAGCTGGGGTTGGGACCCACAGGGGTTAGGCCCCTTCAGCTATGGTTCAGGCGCTCAGGAGTTGGTTCCCTGGAACTGGGGTTGGGGCCCCGAGGAGTTAGGTCCCTGGAGCTATGGTTCGGGCGTTCAGGGGTTGGATCAGTGGAGCTGGGGTTAGGGCCCCCAGGGGTTTGGCCCCTGGAGGTGGGGTTGGGACCTCAGGGGTTGGATCTGTGGAGTTTGGGTTCTGGAACCCGGGGGTTAGGCCCCGGGAGCTATGGTTCGGGCGCTCAGGGTTTGTGCCCGTGGAGCTCTGGTTGGTGCCCCCAGGGGTTAAGCCCCTGGAGCTATGGTTTGGGAGCTCAGGGTTTGGGCCCTTGGAGCTGGGGTCGAGGGCCCCAGCGGTTGGGCCCCTGGAGCTGGGATTGGGGCCCCCAGGGGTTTGGCCCCTGGAGCTGGTGGTGGGGCCTCCAGGGGTTGAGCACCTGGAGCTACGGTTGTGGCCCCCAGGGGTTGAGCCCCTGGAGCTCGGGTTGGGACCTCAGGGGCTGGGCCCTTGGAGCTGGGGTTGAGGCCCCCAGGGGTTCGGCCCCTGGAGCCGGTGTTGTAGCCTACAGGGGCTGGGCCCCTGGAGCTGGTGTTTGGGCTCCCAGGGGTAAGTTCCCTGGAGCTGTGGTTCGGGCGCTCAGGGGTTGGGCCTCTGGACCAGGGGTTGGGGCCCACAGGGGTTGGGCCTCTGGAGCTGGGGTTGGGGCCCCCAGGGGTTAGGCCCCTGGGGCTGGGGTTGGGGCCCCCAGGGTTTGGGCCCCTGGAGCTATGGTTCGGGCGCTCAGGTGTTGGGCCCCATGAGCTGGGGTTGGGGCCCCCAGGGGTTGGGCCCCTGGAGCTCGTGTTGGGGCCCTCAAGGGTTAGGCCCCTGGAGCTATGGTTCGGGCGCTCATTGGTTGGGCCTCTGGAGTTGGTGTTCGGGCCCCCAGGGGTTAGGCCTCTGGAGCGATGGTTCTGGCGTTTAGGGGTTGGGCCCCTGGAGCTGATGTTGTGGCCCCCAGGGGCTGGGCCCCTGGAGCTATGGTTCGAGTGCTCAGGGGTTGGGCCCCTGGAGCTGGTGTTGGGGCCCCCAAGGGTTAGGCCTCTGTAGCTATGGTTCGAGCGCTCAGGGGTTGAGCCCTTGGAGCTGGGGTCGAGGGCCCCAGGGGTTGGGCCCCTGGAGCTGGGGTTAGGGCCCTCAGAGGTTGGGATCGTGGAGCTGGGGTTAGGGCCCCCAGGGGCTGGGCCCCTGGAGCTCGTGTTGGGGCCCTCAAGGGTTAGGACCCTGGAGCTATGGTTCGGGCGTTCAGGGGTTGGGCCCCTGGAACTGGGGTAGTGGCCCCCAGGGGTTAGGCCCCTGGAGCTAGGATTGGGGCCCCTAGGGGTTGGGCTCCTGGAACTAGGGTTTGGAACCTCTGGGGTTGGGCCCCTGGAGCTACGGTTGGGCCCCCAAGGGGTTGGGCCCTTGGAGCTGGGGTTGAGGCCACCAGGGGTTGGGCCCCTGGATCTGGAGTTGGTGCCCCCAGGGGTTAGGCCCATGGAGCTATGGTTCGGGCGCTCATGGATTGGGCCACTGGAGCTGGTGTTGGGGCCCCTAGGGATTGGGTCCCTTTAGCTGGGGCTGGGGTCTCCAGGGGTTAGGCCCCTGGAGCTATGTTTTGGGCACTCAGGGGTTGGGCCATTGGAGCTGCGGTCGAGGGCCCCAGGGGTTAGACCCCTGGAGCTAGGGCTGGGACCCCTAGGGGTTGGGCTCCTGGAGCTGGGGTTCGGGCCTCCAGGGGTTGGTCCCCTGGAGCTGGGGTTAGGATCCCCGGGGGTTGGGCCCCTGGAGCTTTGGTTGGGGCCCCCAGGGGTTGGGTCCCTGGAGCTAGGGTTCGGGCTCCCAGGGGTTAGGCTCCTAGAGCTACGGTTCGGGCGCACAGGGTTTGGGATCCTGGAACTGGGGTTGGGGCCCCCAGGGGTTAGGCCCCTGGAACTATGGTTCGGGCGCTCAGGGATTGGGCCCCTGAAGCTGGGGATGGTGCCCCCAGGGGTTAGGCCCCTGGAGCTAGGGTTGGGGCCCCTAGGGGTTGGGCTCGTGGAGCTGGGGTTGGGGCCCCCAGGATTTAGGCCCCTAGAGCTATAGTTGGGGCCCTCAGGGGTTCGGTTCCTGGAGCTGGTGTTGGGTCCCTCAGGGGTTAGGCCCCTAGAGCTATAGTTGGGGCCCCCAGGGTTTGGGTCCCTGGAGCTGATGTTCGGGCCCCTAGGGTTTAGGCCCCTGTAGCTAGGCTTGGGGACCTTATCGGTTGGGCATCTGGAGCTGGTGTTTGGGCCCGCAGGGGTTAGAACCCTGGAGCTAACGTAGGGGCCCCAAGGGGTTGGCCTTCTGGAGCTGGGGTTGAGGCTCCCAGGGGTTAGGCCCCTGGAGTTACGGTTGGGCCCCCAGGGGTTGGATCACTGGAGCTCTGGTTGAGACCCCATGGGTTGGGTCCCTGGAGCTACGGTTGGTGCCCCCAGGGCTTGGGCCCCTGGAGCTGGGTTTGAGGACCCCAGAGGTTAGGCCCCTGGAGCTAGGGTTAGGGCCCTTAGGGGTAGGGATCCTGGAGCGTTGGTTAGTGTCCCCAGGGGTTGGGCCCCTAAAGCTGTAGTTTGGGCCCCCAGGGGTTGGGCCCTTGGAACTATGGTTCGGGCGCTCAGGGGTTGGGCCTCTGGAGCTGGGGTGAGGCCCCCAGGGGTTCGGCCCCTGGAGCTGGGGTTGGGGCCCCCAGGGGTTTGGCCCATGGAGCTGGTGTTGGGGCCCCCAGGGGTTAGGCCCCTGGAGCTATGGTTGGGGCTCCAAGAGGTTGAGCCCCTGCAGCTGGGGTTGGGGCCCCCAGGTGTTGGGCCCCTGGAGCTACGGTTGGGGACCCCAGGACTTTGGTCCCTGGAGCTACGATTGGGGCCGCTAGGGGTTGAGTTTCTGGAGCTGAAGTCTGGGTCCACAGGGGTTGGGTCCCTGGAGTAGGGGTTGGGGCCCTCAGGGGTTGTGCCCCTGGAGGTGGTGTTGGGGCCCACAGGAGTCGGGCCCCTGGAGCTACGATTGGGGCCCCCAGGGGTTGGGTCTCTGGAGCTGAAGTCTGGGCCCCCAGGGGTTGGGTCTCTGGAGCTAAAGTTGAGGCCCCCAGGGGTTGAGCCCCTGGAGCTGGTTTTGAGACCCCCAGGGGTTAGGTCCCTGGAGCTGGGGCTGGGACCCCAGGGGTGGGGCCCCTGGAGCTACGGTTTGGGCCCCTAGGGGTTGGGCTCTTGGAGCTGGGGTTGGGTCCCCCAGGGGTTGGGCCCCTGGAGCTGAAGTCTGGGCCCCCAGGGGTTGGGCCCTTGGAGCTATGGTTCGGGCGCTCAGGGGTTGTACCCCTGAGCTACGGTTTGGGCCCCCAGGTGTTGGGCCCCTGCAGCTGGGGTTGGGACCCCCGGGGTTGGGCCCCTGAAGCTTGTGTTGGGGCGCCCAGGGGTTAGGTCCCTGGAGCTATGGGTCGGACTCTCAGGGGTTGGGCCCCTGGAGCTACGGTTGGGGCCCCCAGGGTTTGGGCTCCTGGAGGTGGAGTTGTGGCCCACAGATGTTGTGCCCGAAGAGCTAGGGTTGGAGACCCCTGGGGTTGGGACCCAGGAATTTCGGTTGGGACCCCCAGGGGTTGGACTACTGGAGCTGGTGTTGGGGCCCCCAGTGGTTAGGACCCTGGAGCTACGGTTCGGGAGCTGTGGGGTTGGGACCCTGGAGCTGGGGTTGGGGCCCCTAGGGGTTGGGCTCCGGGAGCTGGGGTTCGGAATCCCCGAGGTTAGGCCCCTGGAGGTACGGTTGGAGTCCCCAGGGGTTGGGGCCCTGGAGCTGGTGTTGGGGTCCCCAGGAGTTAGGCCCCTGGTGCTAGGGTTGGGGCCCCTAGGGGTTGGGCTCCTGTAGCTGGGGTTAGGGCCCCCAGGGATTTGGCCCTGGAGCTGGTGTTGGGGCCCCTAGGGGCTGGGCCCCTGGAGCTATGGTTCGGGCGCTCAGGGGTTGCACCCCTGGACCTACGGTTGGGGCCCCCAGGTGTTGGACCCCTGGAGTCGAAGTTGGGTCCCACAGGGGTTGGGCAATTGGAGCTGGGGTTTAGGCCCCAAGGGCTTGGGCAACTGGAGCTGGGGTTGGGACCCCAGGGGTTGGGCTCTTGGAGCTGGGTTTTGGGCCCCCAGCGATTGGGCCCTTGGAGCTAGGGTTGGGGCCCGCAAGGGTTGAGCTGCTGGAGCTGCGGTTCGGGCCCCGAGGGATTAGGCCGCTGGAGCTGGGGTTTGGACCCCAGGAGTTGAGCCCCTGGAGCTCGGGTTGGGACCTCAGGGGCTGGGCCCTTGGAGCTGGGGTTGAGGCCCCCAGGGGTTCGGCCCCTGGAGCTATGGTTTGGGGGCTCAGGGGTTGGGCCCCTGGAGTTGAAGTCTGCGCCCCCAGGGGTTGGGCCCTTGGAGCTGGGGTTGAGTCCCCCAGGGGTTGGGCCCCTGGAGCCTGTGTTGGGGCCCCCAGGGGTTGGGCTCCTGGAGGTGGGGTTGTTGCCCACAAGTGTTGTGCCCCAAGTGCTAGGGTTGGGGTCCCCAGGGGTTGGGCCTCTGGAACTGGTGTTCGGACCCCCATGGGTTAGGTCCCTGGAGCTAGGGTTGGGGTCCCTAGGGGTTCGGCTCCAATAGCTGTGGTTCGGGCCCCCAGGGATTTGGCCCCTGGAGCTGGTGTTGGGGCTCCAAGGGGTTGGGCCCCTGGAGCTACGGTTCGGGCGCTCAGGGGTTGCACCCCTGGACCTACGATTGGGGCCCCCATTGGTTGGGCCCCTGGAGTCGGAGTTGGGTCCAATAGAGGTTGGGCAATTGGAACTGGGGTTTAGGCCCCCAGGGCTTGGGCCCCTGGAGCTGGGTTAGGGACCCCAGGGGTTGGGACCCTGGAGCTGGGGTTGGGGCCCCCAGGTGTTGGGCTCCTCGAGCTGGTGTTGGGGTCCCCAGGTGTTGGGCCCCTGTTGCTGGGGTTGGGGCCCCGAGGGGTTGGCCCCCTGGAGCTATGGTTTGGGCGCTCAGTGGTTGGGCCCCTGGATCTGGGGTTGGGGCCCCCAGGGGTTAGGCCCCTGGAGCTATGGTTCGGGCGCTCAGGGTTTGGGCCCCTGGAGCTGGTTTTGGGGCCCCCAGAGGTCGGGCAACTGGAGTTTGGGTTGGGGCCCCCAGGGTTTAGGCCCCTGGAGCTATGGTTCGGGCGGTCAGGGGTTGGGCCCCTGGAGCTGGGGTTGGGGCCCCCAGGAGTTGGGCCCCTGGAGCTTGGGTTGGGGCCCCCAGGGGTTAGGCCCCTGGAGCTATGGTTGGGGCGCTCAGGGGTTGGGCCGCTGGAACTGGTATTGGGGCCCCCAGGAGTTAGGTCTCTGGAGCTATGGTTACGGCGCTCAGGGGTTTGGCTCCTGGATTTGGTGTTGGTGCCGCCAGGGGTTAGGCCCCTGGAGCTATGGTTCGGGCGCACAGGGGTTGGGCATTGGAACTGGTGTTGAGGCCCCCAGGAGTTAGGCCCCTGGAGCTATGGTTCCGGCGCTCAGGGGTTGGGCTCCAGGATTTGGTGCTGGTGCCCCAGGGGTTATGTCCCTGGAGCTATGGTTCGGGCACTCAGGGGTTGGGCCACTGGAGCTGGTGTTGGGGCCACCAAGGGTTAGGCTTCTGGAACTATGGCTCAGGCGCTCAGTGGTTGGGTCCTTGGAGCTGGGGCTGGGACCCCCAGGGGTTGAGCCCCTGGAGCTTGGGTTGCGGCACCCAGCGGTTAAGGCCCTGGAGCCATGGTTCGAGAGCTCAGGGGTTGGGCCCCTGGAGCTGAGGCCCCTAGAGGTTGGGCCCCTGGAGCTGGGGTTTGGGGTCCCCAGGGTTTAGGCACCTGGAGCTGGGGTTGGGGCCCGCAGGGGTTAGGCCCTTGGAGCTATGGTTCGGGTGCTAAGGGGTTGGGCCCCTGGAGCTGGTGTTGGGGCCCCCAGGTGTTAGGCCCTTGGAGCTATGGTTAGGGTGCTCAGGGGTTGGGCCCTTGGAGCTGGGGTCGAGGGCCCCAGCGGTTGCTCCATTGGAGCTGGGGTTGTGGCCCCCAGGAGTTGGGCCCCTGGAGCTGGGATTGGGGCCCTCAGGGGTTAGGCCCCTGGAGCTATGGTTCGGGCGCTCAGGGGTTGGTCCTTTGGAGCTCGGGTCGAGGGCCCAAGGGTTTGGACGCCTAGAGCTATGGTTCGGGCACTGAGGGGTTGGGCTCCTGGAGCTGGTGTTGGAGCCCCGAGGGGTTAGGCCCCTCGAGCTATGGTTCGGGCGCTCAGGGGTTGGTCCTTTGGAGCTCGGGTCGAGGGCCCAAGGGTTTGGACCCCTGGAGCTATGGTTGGGCGCTGAGGGGTTGGGCCCCTGGAGCTGGGGTTGGGGCCCCCACGGGTTGGGCCCCTGGAGCTGGGGTTGTTGCACCCAGGGGTTAGGCCCCAGGAGCTATGGTTCGGGTGCTCAGTGGTTGGGCCCCTGGAGCTGGTATTGGGGTCCCAAGGGGTTAGGCCCCTGTAGCCATGGTTCGGGGGCTCAAGGGTTGGGCCCCTGGAGCTGGGGTTGGGGCCCACAGGGGACGGACCCCTGAACTGGGGTTTAAGCCCCCAGGTTTAAGCCCGTGGAGCGATGGTTCGAGCGCTGAGGGGTTGGGCCCCTGGAGCTGGTGTTGGGGCCTCCAGGGGTTAGGCCCCTGGAGATATGTTTCGGGTGCTCAGGGGTTGGGCCCCTGGAGCTGGGGCCCCTTGGGGTTGGGCCCCTGGAGCTGAGGTTTGGGCCCCCAGGGGTTAGGCCCCTGGAGCTATGGTTCGGGCGTTCAGGGGTTGGGCCCCTTGAGCTGGGGTTGGGGTCCCCAGGATTTGGGCCCCTGGAGCTGGGGATGGGGCATCCAGGGGTTAGGTCCCCGGAGCTATGGTTTTGGCGCTCAGGGGTTGGGCTCCTTGAGCTGTTGTTGGGGCCCTCAGGGGTTAGGCCCCTGGAGCTATGGTTCGGGCGCTCAGGGGTTGGGCCCTTGGAGCTGGGGTCGAGGGCCCCAGGGGTTGCGCCCTTGCAGCTGGGGTTGGGGCCCCCAGAGGTTGGGCCCCTGTAGCTGGGGTTGGGGCCCTCAGGGGTTAGGCCCCTGGAGCTATGGTTTGGGGGCTCAAGGGTTGGGATCCTGGAGGTGGTGTTGGGGCACCAAGTGTTTAGACCCCTGGAGTATTGGTTCGGGCGCTCAGGGGTGGGACCCTTGGAGCTGGGGTCGAGGGCACCAGGGGTTGGGCCCCTGGAGCTGGGGTTGGGGCCCCCAGGGGTTGGGCCCCTGCAACTATGGTTCGGGCCCTCAGGGGTTGGTCCCCTTGACCTGGGGTTGAGGCCCCCAGGTGTTAGGCCCCTGGAGCTGGGATTGGCGCCTCCAGGGGATAAGCCACTGGAGCTATGGTTCGGGCGCTCAGGGATTGGGCCCCTGGAGCTGGTGTTGGGGCTCCAAGGGGTTAGGCTCCTGGAGCTATGGTTCGGGCGCTTAGGGTTTGGGCCCCAGGAGCTGGTATTGGGGTATCCAGGGGTTAGGCCCATGGAGCTATGTTTCGGGCGCTCAGGGGTTGGGCCCCTGTAGCTGGGGTTGTGGGCCCCAGGGGTTAGGCCCCTGGAGCTATGGTTTGGGCAATCAGGGGTTGGGCCCCTGGAGCAGGGGTCGAGGGCCACAGGGGTTGGGCCCATGGAGCTTGGGTTTGGGTCCATAGGGGTAGGGCCTCTGGAGCTGGAGTTCGGGCCCCCAGGGATTAGACCCCTGGAGCTATGGTTCCGGCGCTCAGGGGTTGGGACCATGGAGCTGGTGTTGGGGCCGCCAGGGGTTAGGCCCCTGGAGCTATAGTTTGGGCGCTCAGGGGTTGGTCCCTTGGAGCTGGGGCCCCTAGGTTTTGGGCCCCTGGAGCTGAGGTTCGGGCCCCCAGGGGTCAGGCCCCTGAAGCTATGGTTCGGGCGTTCAGCGGTTGGGCTCCTGGATCTGGGGTTGGGGTCCCCAGGGGTTCGGCCCCCGGAGCTGGGGTTGGAGCCCCCAGGGGTTAGGCCCCTACAGCTGGTGTTGGGGCCCCGGGGGGTTAGGCCCCTGGAGCTATGGTTCGGGCGCTCTGGGGTTGGACCCTTGAAGCTGTGGTCGAGGGCCGCAGGAGTTGGGCCCCTGGAGCTGGGTTTGGGGCCCTCACGGGTTGGTCCCCCGGAGAGGGTTTGGGGCCCCCAGGGGTTAGGCCCCTGCAGCTGGGGTTGGGGCCCCGGGGGGTTAGGCCCCTGGAGCTATGGTTCGGCCCCAACCCCTGAGCGCCCGAACCATAGCTTCAGGGGCCTAACCCCTGGGGGCCCCAACCCCAGCTCTAGGGGCCCAACACCTGGGCGGCTCAACCCCAGCTCCAGGGACCCAACCCCTAAGCCCGCGAACCATAGCTTCAGAAGACTAACCCCTGGGGGCACCAACACCAGCTCCAGGTGTCCAACCCCTGGGGACCCCCACCCCAGCTCCAAGGGCCCAATTCCTGGGGCCTTAGACCCCAGTTCCAAGGGCCCAATTCCAGGGGGCCCCAACCGTAGCTCCAGAGTCCCAACCCATGGGGGGTCCAACCCCAGCTCCAGGGGCCCAGCCTCTGAGTGCCTGATCCATAGCTCCAGGGGTCTAACCCTTGGGGGCCCCAACCCCAGCTCCAGGGGCCAAAATCCTGGGGGCCCCAACCCCAGCTGCAGGGGCCGAACCGCTGTGCGCCCGAACCATCGCTTCAGTGGCCTAACCCGTGGTTGCCCCAACCCCAGCTCCAGGAGCCCAACCCCTCGGGGCCCGAACCGCAGATCCAGGGACCCAACCCCTGGGGCCCTGGACGAAAGTTCCAAGGGCCCAACCCCAGAGCGCCCGAACCATAGCTCCAAGGGCCTAACCCCTGGGGGCCCGAGCACCAGCTCCAGGAGCCCAACCCCAGAGCGCCCGAACCATAGCTCCAGGGGCCTAACCCCTGGGGGCCCCAACCCCAGCTCCAGGGGCCTAACCCCTGGGGCCCTCTACCCCAGCTCCAGGAGCCCAACCCCTTAGCGCCCGAACCATAGCTCCAGGGGCCTAACCACTGGGGGCCCCAACACCAGCTCCAGGGGCCCAAACCCTGAGCGCCCGAACCATAGCTCCAGGGGTCTAACCCCTGGGGGCATCAATCCCAGCTCCAGAGGCCGAAACACTAGGGGCCCCAACCCCAGCTCCAGGGGCCCAACCCCTGAGCGCCCGAACCATAGCTCCAGGGGCCTAACCCCTGGGGGCCCCAACCAGAGTTCAAGGGGACCAACCCCTCTGGGCCCCAACCCAAGCTCCAGGGGCCCAACCCATGGGGCCCTCGACCCATGCTCCAAGGGCTCAACCCCTGAGCTCCCCAACCATAGTTCCAGGGGCCGAACGCCTGAGGGCCACAACCCCAGCTCCAGGGGCCAAACCCCTGTGCGCCTGAACCATAGCTCCAGGGGCCTAACCCCTGGGGGCCCCAACCCCAGATCCAGGGGCCCAATCCTTGAGCGCCCGAACCACAGCTCCACGGGCCTTACCCCTGATGTCAAAACCCCAGCTCCAGGGACCCAGCCCCTGGGGGTCCCAACCCCAGCGGCCCAACCCCTGAGCGCCCGAACCATAGCTCTAGGAACCTAACCCATGGGGCCCCAACACCAGCTCCAGGAGCCCAACATCTCAGCGCCCGAACGATTGCTCAAGGGGCCTAACCCCTGGAGGCCCCAACCCCAGCTCCAGGGGCCCAACCCCTGGAGGCCCGAACCCCAGCTCCAGGGGCCCAACCCCTGAGCGCCCGAACCATGGCTTCAGGGGCCTAACCCCTGGGGGCCCCAACCCCAGCTCCAGGGGCCAAACCCTTGAGAGCCCAAACCATAGCTCCAGGGACCTAACCGCTGGGGGTCCCAACCCCAGCTCCAGGGGCCCAACCCCTGAGCGCCCGAACCATAGCTCCACGGGCCTAACCCCTGGGTGCCCCAACACCAGCACCAGGGGCCCAACCCCTTGGGGCCCGAACCCCAGCTCTAGGGGCCGAACCCATGGGGCCCTCGACTCCACCTCCAAGGGCCCAACTCCTGAGCGCCCGAACCACAGCTCCAGGGGCCTAACCCCTGGGGGCCCCAACCCCAGCTCCAGGGGCCCAACCCCTCAGCACCCGCACCATAGCTCCAGGGGCCCAACCCCTGGGGGTCCCATCCAAAGCTCCAGGGGCCGAACCCCTGGGGCCCTCGACCCCAGCTCCAGAGGCCCAACCCCTGGGGGCCTCAACCCCAGCTACAGTGGCCCAACTTCTGAACGCTTGATCAATAGCTCCAGGGGCCTAACCGCTGGGGGCCCCAAACCCAGCTCCAGGGGCCCAAACCCTGGGGGCCCCAACCGCAGCTTCAGAGGCCGAACCCCTGTGAACCCGAACCATAGCTCCAGGGGCCTAACCCCTGGGGGCCCCAACCCCAGATCCAGGGGCCCAAACCTTGAGCGCTCGAACCATAGCTCCATGCACGTAACCCATGGGGTCCCCAACACAAGCTCTAGGGGCCTAACCACTGAGCTCCCGAACCATGGCTCCTGGGGCCTAACCTCTCGTGTAAAAACCCCAGCTCCAGGGGTCCAACCCCTGGGGGCCCAAACCCCAGCTCCAGGGGCCTAACCCCTGAGCGCCCAAACCATAGCTCCAGGTCTAACCCCTGGGGGCCCCAACCCTAGCTCCAGGGCACAACCCCTGGGGGCTACAACACCATGTACAGGGGCCTAACACCTGGGGGCCCCAACAACAGCTCTAGGGGCCCAAGTCCTGAACTCCCGAACCATACCTTCAGG
The DNA here is from genome assembly GCF_025201925.1 of Gopherus flavomarginatus. NCBI lineage: Eukaryota > Metazoa > Chordata > Testudines > Testudinidae > Gopherus > Gopherus flavomarginatus. The sequence continues at coordinate 71,920 of NW_026115023.1, read as the reverse complement.
GGAATAACCTCTGTGGGACCCAACCCCAGCTCTAGGAGCCCAACCCCTGAACGCCCGAACGATAGCTCTAGGGGCTTAACCCCTGGGGGCCCCAACCCCAGCTCCAGGGTCCCAACCCCTGAGCGCCCGAACCATGGCTTCAGGGGCCTAACCCCTGGGGGTCCCAACACCAGCTCCAGGGGCCAAACCCCTGAGCTCCCGAACCATAGCTCCAGGGGCCTAACCCCTGGGGGCCCCAACACCAGCTCCAGGGGCCCAACCCCTGAGCGCCCGAACCATAGCTCCAGGGGCCTAACCCCTGGGGGCCGGAAATCCAGCTCCAGAGGCCTAACCCCTGGGGGCCCCAACCCCAGCCCCAGGGGCCCAGTCCCTGGGGGTCCCAACCCCAGCGGCCCAACCCCTGAGCGCCCGAACCATAGCTCTAGGAACCTAACCCATGGGGCCCCAACACCAGCTCCAGGAGCCCAACATCTCAGTGCCCGAACGATTGCTCAAGAGGCCTAACCCCTGGAGGCCCCAACCCCAGCTCCAGGGGCCCAACCCCTGGAGGCCCGAACCCCAGCTCCAGGGGCCCAACCCCTGAGCGCCCGAACCATGGCTTCAGGGGCCTAACCCCTGGGGGCCCCAACCCCAGCTCCAGGGGCCAAACCCTTGAGAGCCCAAACCATAGCTCCAGGGACCTAACCGCTGGGGGTCCCAACCCCAGCTCCAGGGGCCCAACCCCTGAGCGCCCGAACCATAGTTCAAGGGTCGAACCCCTGGGTGCCCCAACACCAGCACCAGGGGCCCAACCCCTTGGGGCCCGAACCCCAGCTCTAGGGGCCGAACCCATGGGGCCCTCGACTCCACCTCCAAGGACCCAACTCCTGAGCGCCCGAACCACAGCTCCAGGGGCCTAAACCCTGGGGGCCCCAGCCCCAGCTCCAGGGGCCAAACCCCTAGGATCCCCAACCCGAGCTCCAGGGGCCCAAACCCTGAGCGCCCGAGCCATAGCTCCAGGCGCCTAACCCTTAGGGGCCCCAACCCCAGCACCAGGGGCCCAACCCCTGAGCGCCCGAACCATAGCTCCAGAGGCCTAAATCCTCGGGGCTCCCACCCCAGCGGCAGGGGCTTAACCCCTGAATGCCCGAACCATAGCTCCAGGAGCCTAACCCCTGGGGGCCAAAACCCCAGCTCCAGGTGACCAACCCCTGAGGGCCAAAACCCCAGCTCCAGGGGTCCAACCCCTGGGGCCTTCGACCCCAGCTCCAAGGGCCCAAACCTTGCGCGTCCGAACCATAGCTCCAGGGGCCTAAGCGCGGGGCGCCCCAACACCATCCCCAGGGACCCAACTCCTGAGCGCCCGAACCATAGCTCCAGGGGCCTATCCCCTGGGGGCCCCAACCTCAGCTCCATGGGCCCAACCCATAGGGGCCCCAACCCCAGCTCCAGGGGCCGAACCCCTGAGCACCCAAACCATAGCTCCAGGGGCCTAACTCCTGGCAGCTCCAACGCCTGCTCCAGGGGCCCAACCCCTGAGCGCCCGAACCATAGCTCCAGAGGCCCAACGCCTGGGGGCTCCAAACCTAGCTCCAGGGGCTGAACCCCTGAGCGCCCTAACCATAGCTCCAGGTGCCTAAAGCCTGGGGGCCCGAACCCAAGCTCCAAGGGCCCAACCCCTGGGGGTCCCAAACCCAGCTCCAGGGGCCCAAACCCTGGGGCCCACGACCCCAGCTCGAGAGGCCTAACCCCTGACCGCCCGAACCATAGCTCCAGAGGTCTAACCCCTGGGGGCTCGAGCCCCAGCTCCAGGGGCCAAACCTCTGGGGGCTCCAACACCTGCTCCAGGGGCCCAAACCCTGGGGCCCTCGACCCCAGCTCCCAGGGCACAAACCCTGAACCCCCGAACCATAGTTAAAGGGGCCTATGCCCTGGGGGCCCCAACCCCAGCGCCCGAATCATAGCTCCAGGGGCCCAACCCCTGAGCACCCGAACCATAGCTCCAGGGTCCAAACCCCTGGGGGCCCCAATCCCAGTTCCAGAGGCCCAACCCCTGACCGCCCGAACTATAGCTCCAGGGGCTTAACCCCTGGGGGCACCAACCCCAGCTCCAGGGGCCCAACCCCTGGGGGCCCCAACCCCAGCTCCAGGGGCCCAAACCCTGAACGCCCGAACCATACCTCCAGGGGCCTAACCCGTGGGGGCCCCAACCCCAGATCCAGGGGCCCAACCCCTGGGGGCCCCAACCATAGCTACAGGGGCCCAACCCCTGGGGCTGTCGACCCCAGCTCCAACGGCCCAACCCCTGAGCACCCGAACCATAGCTCCAGGGTCCTAACCCCTGGCGGCTCCAACACTAGCTCCAGGGGCCCAACCCCTGAGCGCCCGAACCATAGCTCCAGGGGCCTAACCCCTGAGAGCCCCAGAACCAGCTCCAGGGGCCCAACGCCTGAGAGCCTGAACCATAACTCCAGGGGCCTAACCCCTGTGGGCCCCAACCCCAGCTTCAGGGGCTCAAACCCTGGGGGCCCCAACCCCAGCTCCAGGGGCCCAATCCCTGAGCGCCCGAACCATAGCTCTAGAGGCTTATCCCCTGGGGGCCCCAACCCCAGTTCCAGGGGCCCAACCCCTGGGGGCCCAAACCCCATCTCCAAGGGCCTAATCCCTGGGGGTCTCAACCCCAGCTCCAAGGGCCCAACCCCTGATCATCCGAAACATAGCTCCAGGTGCCCCACCCCTGGCGGTTTCAACCCTGGCTCCAGGGGCCCAACCCCTGGGGGCCCCAACCCCAGCTCCAGGGGCGAAACCCCTGTGGCCGTCGACCTCAGCTCCAATGGCCCAACCCCTGAGCACCCGAACCATAGCTCCAGGGGCCTAACCCCTGAGCGCCCGAAACATAGCTCCAGGGGCCTAACCCCTGGGGGCCTCAATCCCAGCTCCAGGGCCCGGACTCCTGGGGCCCTCGACCCCAGCTCCAGGGGCCCAACCCCTGAGCGCCCGAAACATAGCTCCAGCGGCCTAACTGCTGGGGGCCCCAACCCCAGTTGCAGGGGCAGAACCCCTGAGGGCCCCAACCCCAGCTTCAGGGGCCCAACCCGTGGGGCAATCGACCCCAGCTCCAAGAGCCCGACCCCTGAGCGCCCGTACCATATCTCAAGGGGTATAACCCATGGAGGCCCCAACACCAGCTCCAGGAGCCCAACCCCTGATCGCCTGAACCATAGCTCCAGGGGCCTAACCCCTGGGCGCCCCATCCCCTGCTCCAGGGGCCTAACCCCTAGGGGCTCCAACCCCTGCTCCAGGGGCCCAACCCCTGAGCGCCCGAACTATAGCTCCAGGGACCTAAGCCCTGGTGGCCCCAACCGCAGCTACAGGTGCCCAACCCCTGATGTCCGAAACCCCAGCTCCAGGGGCCCAAACCCTGGGGTCCTCGAATTCAGGTCCAGAGGCCCACCCTCTGAGCCCCCGAACCATAGCTGCAGGTGTCCAACCCCTGAGCGCCCGAACTATAGATCCAGTTGACTAAACCCTGTTGGCCCCCAACCCCAGCTCCAGGGGCCCAAGACCTGGGGGCCCCAACCCCACCTCCAGGGGCCCAACCAATGAGCGCCTGAACCATACCTCCAGGGGCCTAAAGCCTGGGGGCCCCAACTCCAGCTCCAGGGGCCCAACACCTGGGGATCCTAACCCCAGTTCCAGGGGCAAAAACCCTGAGCGCCCGAACAATATCTCCAGCGGCCTAACCCCTGGGGGACCCAACCCCAGTTCCAGGGGCCTAACCGCTTCGGGCCCCAACCCCAGCTCCAGGGGCCCAACCCGTGAGCGCCCGAACCATAGCTCCAGGGTCCTAACCCCTGGGGTCCCCAACCCCAGCTCCAGGGGCCCCCAGGGGTTAGGCCCCTGGAGCTATGGTTCGGGCCCTCAGGGGTTGGGCCCCTGGAGATATGGTTCGAGTGATCAAGGGTTGGGCCCCTGGAGCTATGGTTGGGGACCCCAGGGGTTGGAATCTTGGAGCTGGGGTTGAGGTCCCCAGGAGTTTGGCCCCTGGAGCTGGGGATATGGCCCCCAGGGGTTAGGCCCCTGGAGCTATGCTTCGGGCGCTCAGGGGTTGGGCCCCTGGAGCTATGGTTGAGGCCCCTAGGGGTTGGGCCCTTGGACCTGGGGTTGGGGCCCCCAGGGGTTGGGCCCCTGGAGCTGGGGTTGGGGCCCCCAGGCGTTGGGACCCTGTAGCTATGGTTCGGACGCTCAGGGTTTGGGCCCCTGGAGCTGGAGTCGAGGGCCCCAGGGGTTGGGCTCCTGGAGCTGGGGTTGGGCCCCCAGGGGTTTGGCCCGTGGAGCTGGGGTTGGGGCCCCCAGGGGTTGGGCCCCTTGAGCTATTGTTCGGGCGCTCAGGGCTTGGGCCCTTGGAGTTGGGGTCGAGGACCCCAGGGGTTGGGCCCCTGCAGCTGGGGTTGGGGCCCCTAGGGATTGAGTCTCTGGAGCTGGGTTTGGGGCCCCCAAGGGTTGGACTCCTGGAGCTATGGTTCGGGTGCTCAAGGTTTGGGCCCTTGGAGCTGTGGTCGAGGGCCCCAGGGGTTGAGCCCCTGGAAATGGGGTTATGGCCACCAGGGGTTGTGCCCTGGAGCTTGGGTTGGGGCCCCCAGGGTTTGGGACCCTGGAGCTGTGGCTGGAACTCCCAGGGGTTAGGCCCCAGGAGCTGGGGTTGGGGCCCCCAGGGGTTACACCCCCGGAGCTATGGTTCGGTCCCTCAGGGGCTGGGCCCCTGGAGCTGGGGTAGGAGCCCCAGGGGTTGGGTCCCTGGAGCTGGGGTTTGGGGCCCCCAGGGGTTAGGCCCCTGGTACTATGGTTCAGGCGCTCAGGGGTTGGGCCGTTGGAGCTGGGGTCGAGGGCCCCAGGAGTTGGGCCCCTGGAGATGGGGTTGGGGCACCCAGGAGTTGGGCCCCTGGAGCTGGGGTTGGGGCCCCCAAGGGTTAGGCCCCTGGAATTATGGTTTGGGCGCTCAAGTTTTGGGCCCTTGGAGCTGGAGTGGAGGGCCCCAGGGGTTGGGCCCCTGGATCTATGGTTCAGGCGCTCAGCGGTTGGGCCCTTGGAGCTGGGGTCGAGGGCCCCAGGAGTTTGGCCTCTGGAGATGGGGTTGGGGCCCCCAGGGGTTGGGCCCCTGGAGCTGGGGTTGGGGCCCCCAAGGGTTGGGCCCCTGGAATTATGGTTTGGGCGCTTAAGATTAGGGCCCTTTGAGCTGGGGTTGGGGGCCCCAGGGGTTAGGCCCCTGGAGCTATGGTTCGGGCGCTCAGGGGTTGGTCTCCTGGAGCTGGTGTTGGAGCCCCCAGGGGTTGGGACCCTGGAGATGGGGTTGGGGTCCCCAAGGGTTGGGCCCCTGGAATTATGGTTTGGGCACTCAAGGTTAGGGCCATTGGAGCTGGGGTCGAGGGTCCCAGGAGTTGGGCCCCTGGAGCTGGGGTTATGGCCACCAGGGGTTGGGCCCTGGAGCTGGGGTTGGGGCCCCCAGGGTTAGGCCCCTGGAGCTGGGGTTGGGGGCCCCAGGGGTTAAGCCCCTGAAGATATGGTTCGGGCGCTCGGGGGTTAGTCTCCTGGAGCTGGGGTTGGGGCCCCCAGAGGTTTTGCTCCAGGAGCTAGGGTTGGGACCCCCAGGGGATAGGCCCCAGGAGCTATGGTTCGGGTGCTCAGGGGTTGGGCCCGTGGAGCTGGGGTCCAGGTCCCCAGGGGTTGAGCTCCTGGAGCTGGGGTTGGGGCGAACAGGGGTAAGGCCCCTGAAGCTATGGTTCGGGCGCTCAGGGGTTGGGCCCTTGGAGCTGGGGTTGGGGCCCCCAGGGTTTGGGACCCTGGAGCTGTGGCTGGAACTCCCAGAGGTTAGGCCCCAGGAGCTGGGGTTGGTGCCCCCAGGGGTTATGCCCCCGGAGCTATGGTTCGGTCCCTCAGGGGCTCGGCCCCTGGAGCTGGGGTAGGAGCCCCAGGGATTGGATCCCTGGAGCTGGGGTTTGGGGCCCCCAGGGGTTACGCCCCTGGTGCTATGGTTCAGGCGCTCAGGGATTGGGCCGTTGGAGCTGGGGTCGAGGGCCCCAGGAGTTGGGCCCCTGGAGTTGGGGTTGGGGCACCGAGGAGTTGGGCCCCTGGAGCCGGGGTTGGGGCCCCCAGGCATTCGTCCCCTGGATCTACGTTTCGGGCGCCCAGGGGTTGGGCCCCTGGAGCTGGGGTTGGGGCCCTCAGGGGTTGGGCCCCCGGAGCTCGGGATCGGGCCCCCAAGGGTTAGGCCCCTGGAGCTATGGTTCGGGCACTCAGGGGTTCGGCCCCTGGAGCTGGGGTTGGGGCCCCCAGGTGTTGGGACCCTCGAGCTGCGGTTGGGGTCCCCAGGGATTAGGCCCCTGAAGCTGTGGTTCGGGCGCTCAGGGGATGGGCCCCTGGAGCTGGGGTTGGGGACCGCAGGGGTGGGCCGCTAGAGCTGGGGTTGGGGCCCCCAGGGGTTAGTCCCCTGGAGCTACGATTCGGGCGCTCAGGGGTTTGGTCCCTGCAGCTATGGTTCGGGCGCTCAGGTGTTGTTCCCCTGGAGCTCGTGTTGGTGCACCCAGGGGTACGGCCCCTGGAGCTATGGTTCGGGCACTCAGGGGTCGGTCTCTTGGAGTTGGGGAAGAGGGCCCAAGGGTTGGGACCCTGGAGCTGAGGTCGAGAGCCCCAGGGGTTCGGCCCCTGGAGCTGGGGTTGGGGCCCCCAGGGGTTGGGCCCTGGAGCTGGTGTTGAGGACCCCAGGGGTTAGGCCGCTGGAACTGTGGTTCGGCGCTTAGGGGTTGGGCCCCTGGAGCTGGGGCTGGGGCCTCCAGGGGTTAGGCCCCTGGAGCTATGGTTCGGGCGCTCAGGGGTTGGGCCCCTGGAGCTGGGGTTGGGGCCCCCAGGGGTTGGGCCCCTGGAGCTGGGTTTGGTGTCCCCAGGGGTTAGGCCCCTGGAGCTATGCTTAGGGCGCTCAGGGGTTGGGCCCTTGGAGCTGGGATCTAGGGCCCCAGGGGTTCGGCCCCTGGAGTTATGATTCTGGCTCTCAGGGGTTGGGCCCCTGGAGCTGAGGTTGTGGCCCCCAGGGGATAGGCCCCTGGAGCTATGGTTCGGGCGCTCAGGGGTTGAGCCTCTGGAGCTGGCGTTGGGGCCTCCAGGGGTTAGGCCCCTGGAGCTGGGGTTGGGGCCCCCAGGAGTTTGGCTCCCGGAGCTATGGTTCGAGCGCCCAGGGGTTGGGCCCCTGGAGCTGGGGATGGGACCCCCAAGGGTTAGGCCCCTGGAGCTATGGTTCGGGCGCTCAGGGGTTGGGCCCCTGTAGGTGAGGTTGGGGTCCCTAGGGGTTGGGTCCCTGGAGCTGGGGTTGGGGCCCCCAGGGGTTAGGCCCCTGGAGCTATGGTTCGGGCGCTCAGGGGTTGGGCCCCTGTAGGTGGGGTTGGGGTCCCTAGGGGTTGGGTCCCTGGAGCTGGGGTTGGGGCCCCCAGGGGTTAGGCCCCTGGAGCTATGGTTCGGGCGCTCAGGGGTTGAGCCCCTGGAGCTGTGGTTGGAGCCCCCAGAGGTTGGGCCCCTGGAGCTGGAGTTGTGGCCCCCAGGGGTTAGGCCCGTGTAGCTATCGTTCGGGCGCTCAGGGTTTGGTCCCCTGGAGCTGGGGTTGGGGCCCCCAGGGGTTGGGCCTCTGGTGCTGGTGTTGGGGCCCCTACGGGTTAGGCCCCTGGAGCTATGGTTCGGGCGCTCAGGGGTTGGGCCGTTGGAGCTGGGGTTATGGCTCCAAGGGTTTGGGCCCCTGGAGCTGGGGTTGGGGCCCCCAGGGGTAGGCCTCTCGAGCTATGGTTCGGGCGTTCAGGGGTTGGGCCCCTGGAGCTGGGGATAGGGTCCCAAGGGGTTGGGCCCCTGGAGCTGGGATTGCGGCCACCAGGGGTTAGGACCCTGGAGCTATGATTCGGGCGCTCAGAGTTTGGACTCCTGGAGCTGGTGTTGGGGCCCCCAGGGGTTAGGCCCCTGGAGCTATGGCTCGGGCTCTCAGGGGTTGGGCTCCTGGAGCTGGTGTTGGGTCAACCAGGGGTTAGGCCCCTGGAACTATGGTTCGGGCGCTCAGGGGTTGGGCCCCTGGAGCTAGGGTTGGGAGCCCCAGGGTTTAGGTCCGTGGAGCTATGGTTCGGGCGCTCAGGGGTTGGTTCCCTGGAGCTTGTGTTGGGGTCCCCCGGGGTTAGGCCCCTGGAGCTGGGGTTCAGGCCCCCACAGGTTAGGCCCCTGGAGCTATGGTTCTGGTGATCAGGGGTTCAACCCCTGGAGCTCGGGTTTTGGCCCCCATGGGTTAAGACCCTGGAGCAATGGTTCTGTCGCTCAGGGGTTGGGCCCCTGGAGCTGCTGTTGGGGTCCCCAGGGTTAGGCCGCTGGAGCTATGGTTCGGGTGGTCAAGGGTTGGGCCCCTGTAACTCGGGTTGGGGCCCCCAGGGGTTAGGCCCCTGGATCTATTTTTTGGACGCTCATTGTTTGGGCCCCTGGAGCTGGGGTTTTAGCCCTTAGGGGTTGGGCCCCGGGAGCTGGGGTTGGGGCCCTCAGGGGTTAGGCCCCTGAAGTTATGGTTCGGGCGCTCAGGGGTTGGGACCCTGGAGCTGGTGTTGGGGCCCCCAGGTGTTAGGCCCCTGGAGCTATGGTTCGGGCACTCAGGGGTTGGGTCATTGTAGCTGGGGTTGAGGCCCCCAGTGTTTAGGCCCCTGGAGCTATGGTTCTGGGGCTCATGGGTTGGGCCCCTGGAGCTGGGGATGGGACCCCCAGGGATTAGGCCCCTGGAGCTATGGTTCGGGCGCTCAGGGGTTGGGCCCCTGGAGCTGTGGTTGGAGCCCCCAGCGGTTGGGCCTCTGGAGCTTTAGTTGGGGCCCCCAGGGGTTAGGCCTGTGTAGCTATGGTTCGGGCGCTCAGGGTTTGGGCCCCTGGAGCTGGGGTTCGGGCCCCTACGGGTTAGGCCCCTGGAGCTATGGTTCGGGCGCTCAGGGGTTGAGCACCTGGAGCTGGGGTTGGGGCGCTTGGGGGTTGGGCCGCTGGAGCTGGGGTTGGGATACCCATGGTTTAGGCTCCTGGAGCTATGGTTCGGGGGCTCAGGGGTTGGGTCCCTGGAGCTGGGTTAGGGGCACCTAGGGGTTGGGCCTCTGGAACTGGGGTTCAGGCCCTCAGGGGTTAGGCCCTTGGAACTATAGTTCGGGCGCTCAGGGGTTGGGCTCTTGTAGCTGGGGTTGGGGCCCTCAGGTTTTGAGCCCCTGGAGCTGGGGTTGGGGCCCCCAGGGGTTAGGCCTCTGAAGTTATGGTTCGGACGCCCAGGGTTTGGGCCCCTGGAGCTGGAGTTGGGGCCCCCAGGGGATAAGCCCCTGGAGCTATGGTTCAGGCGTTCAGGTGTTGGGCCCCTGGAGCTGGGATTGGGGCCCTCAGGGGTTAGGACCCTGGAGCTATGGTTCGGGCGCTCAAGGGTTGGGACCCTGGAGCTGGGGATGGGGCCCCCAGGGGTTGGGCCCCTGGAGCTGGGATTGGGGCCACCAGGGGTTAGGACCCTGGAGCTATGATTCGGGCGCTCAGAGTTTGGACTCCTGGAGCTGGTGTTGGGGCTCCCAGGGGTTAGGTCCCTGGAGCTATGGCTCGGGCGCTCAGGGGTTATGCTCCTGGAGCTGGTGTTGGGGCCGCCAGGGGTTAGAGCCCTCGAGCTATTGTTCGGGCGTTCAGGGGTTAGGCCCCTGGAGCTGGTGTTGGGGCCCCCACGGGTTAGGCCCCTGGAGCTATGGTTAGGGCCCCTAGGGGCTGGGCTCCTGGAGCTGGGGTTGGGGCCCCCAGGGGTTAAGCTCCTGGAGCTAGGGTTGGGGCCCCTAGGGGTTGGGCTTCTGGAGCTAGGGTTGGGGCAACCAGGGGCTGGGCCCCTGGAGGTTTGGTTTGGCCCCCAGGGGTTGGGCCCTTGGAGCTAGGTTTGGGGCCCCCAGGGGCTGGGCCCTTGGAGCTGGGGTGGAGCACCCCAGGGGTTGGGCCCCTGGAGCTGGGGTTGAGGCCCCCAGGGGTTAGGCCAATGGAGCTATGGTTCGGTCGCTCAAAGGTTGGGCCCCTGGAGCTGGTGTTGGGGCCCCCAGGGGTTAGGCACCTGGAGCTATGGTTCGGGCGCTCAGGGCTTGGGGCCCTGGAGCTGGGGTTGGGGCCCCCAGGGTCTGGGCCCCTGGAGGTACGGTTGAGGAACCCATGGGTTGGGCCCTTGGATCTGGGGTCAAGGCCTCAGGGGTTTAGCCCCTGGAGCTGGGGTTGGGGCTACCACGGATTAGGCCTTTGGAGCCATGCTTTGGGCCCTCAGGGGTTGGGCCCCTGAAGGTGGTATTGGGGCCCCCATGGGTTATGCCCCTAGAGCTATGGATCTCACGCTCAGGGGTTGGGCCCCTGGAGCTGGTGTTGGGGCCCCCAGGGGTTAGGCCCCTGGAGTTATGGTTTGGGCGCTCAGGTGTTAGGCCCCTGGAGCTGTTGTTGGGGCCCCCAGGGGTTAGGCCCCTGGAGCTATGGTTCAGGCGTCCAGCGGTTGGGCCCTTGGAGCTGGGGTCGAGGGCCCCAGGGGTTGGGCCCCGGGAGCTGGGGTTGGGGCCCCCAGGGGTTGGGCCCCTGGAGCTGCGGTTGGGGCCCCCAGGGGTTGAGCCCCTGGAGCTGTGGTTGGAGCCCCCAGCGGTTGGGCCCCTGGAGCTGGAGTTGTGGTCCCCAGGGGTTAGGCCCGTGTAGCTATGGTTCGGGCGCTCAGGGGTATTGCCCCTGGAGCTGGGGTTGGGAGCCCCAGGGTTTAGGTCCGTGGAGCTATGGTTCGGGCGCTCAGGGGTTGCTTCCCTGGAGCTTGTTTTGGGGTCCCCCGGGGTTAGGCCCCTGGAGCTGGGGTTCAGGCCCCCACAGGTTAGGCCCCTGGAGCTATGGTTCGGGCGCTCAGGGGTTGAGCACCTGGAGCTGACGTTGGGGCGCTTGGGGGTTGGGCCGCTGGAGCTGGGGTTGGGATACCCATGGTTTAGGATCCTGGAGCTATGGTTCGGGGGCTCAGGGGTTGGGTCCCTGAAGCTGGGTTAGGGGCACCTAGGGGTTGGGCCCCTGGAACTGGGGTTGAGGCCCTCAGGGGTTAGGCCCTTGGAACTATGGTTCGGGCGCTCAGGGGTTGGGCTCTTGTAGCTGGGGTTGGGGCTCTCAGGGTTTGAGCCCGTGGAGCTGGGGTTTGGGCCCCCAGGGGTTAGGCCTCTGAAGTTATGGTTCGGACGCCCAGGTGTTGGGCCCCTGGAGCTGGGGTTGGGGCCCTCAGGGGTTAGGCCCCTGGAGCTATGGTTCGGGCGCTGAAGGGTTGGGACCCTGGAGCTGGGGATGGGGCCCCCAGGGGTTGGGCCCCTGGAGCTGGGATTGGGGCCACCAGGGGTTAGGACCCTGGAGCTATGATTCGGGCGCTCAGAGTTTGGACTCCTGGAGCTGGTGTTGGGTCCCCCAGGGGTTAGGTCCCTGGAGCTATGGCTCGGGCGCTCAGGGGTTGGGCTCCTGGAGCTGGTGTTGGGGCCGCCAGGGTTTGGGCCCCTGGAGCTGGTGTTGGGGCCCCCAGGGGTTGGGCTCCTGGAGCTGGGGTTGGGGCCCCCAGGGGTTAAGCTCCTGGAGCTAGGGTTGGGGCCCCTAGGGGTTGGGCTTCTGGAGCTTTGGTTGGGGCAACCAGGGGCTGGGCCCCTGGAGCTTTGGTTGGGGCCCCCAGGGGTTGGGCCCTTGGAGCTAGGGTTGGGGCCCCCAGGGGCTGGGCCCTTGGAGCTGGGGAGGAGCACCCCAGGGGTTGGGCCCCTGCAGCTGCGGTTGAGGCGCCAAGGGGTTAGGTCAATGGAGCTATGGTTGGGTCGCTCAAAGGTTGGGCCCCTGGAGCTGGTGTTGGGGCCCCCAGGGGTTAGGCCCCTGGAGCTATGGTTCGGGCGCTCAGGGCTTGGGGCCCTGGAGCTGAGGTTGGGGCCCCCAGGGTCTGGGCCCCTGGAGGTAAGGTTGAGGAACCCATGGGTTGGGCCCTTGGATCTGGGGTCAAGGCCTCAGGGGTTTAGCCCCTGGAGCTGGGGTTGGGGCTACCACGGATTAGGCCTTTGGAGCCATGCTTTGGGCCCTCAGGGGTTGGGCCCCTGGAGCTGGGATTGGGGACGCTATGGGTTGGGCCCCTGGAGCTGGGGTCGGGGCCCCCAGGGGTTAGGCCCCTGGAGCTATGGTTCAGGCGTTCAGCGGTTGGGCCCTTGGAGCTGGGGTCGAGGGCCCCAGGGGTTGGGCTCCGGGAGCTGGGGTTGGGGCCCCCAGGGGTTGGGCCCCTGGAGCTGGGGTTGGGGCCCCCAGGGGTTAGGCCCCTCGAGCTATGGTTCGGGCGCTCAGGGGTTTGACCCTTGGAGCTTGGGTCGAGGGTCCCAGGTGTTGGGCCCCGGGAGCTGGGGTTGGGGCCCCCAGGGGTTTGGCCTCTGGAGCTGGGGTTGGGGCCCCCAGGGGTTAGGCCCTTATAGCTATGATTCGGGTGCTCAGGGGTTTAGCCCCTTGAGCTGGGGTTGGGGCTACCACGGATTAGGCCTTTGGAGCCATGCTTTGGGCCCTCAGGGGTTGGGCCCCTGGAGCTGGGGATGGGGTCCCTCGGGTTTTGACCAATTGAGCTGGGGTTGGGGCCCCCAGGGGTTTGTCCCTTGGAGCTATTGTTCGAGCGCTCAGGGGTTGGGCCCCTGGAGCTGGGGTTGGAGTACCCAGGGGTCAGACCCCTGGAGCTATGGTTCCGGAGCTCAAGGGTTGGGCCCTTGGACCTGGGGTGGAGGGCCCCAGGGTTTGGGCCCCTGGAGCTGGGTTTGGGGCCCCCAGGGGTTGGACCTTGGAGCTGGGGTTGGGGCCCCCAGAGGTTAGGCTCCCGGAGCTATGGTTCGGGCGCTCAGAAGTTGGGCCCCTGGAGCTGGGGTTGGGGCCCCCAGGGATTAGGCCCTTGGAGCTATGGTTCGGGTTCTCAGGGGTTGGGCCCCTGGCGCTGGGGTTGGGGCACCCAGGGGTTGGGCCCTGGAGCTGGAGTTGGGGTCCCCAGTGGTTAGGTCTCTGGAGCTATGGTTCGGGCGCTCAGGGGTTGGGTTCCTGGAGGTGGGGTTGGGGCCCACAGGGGTCGGGCCGCAATAGCTATGGGTGGGGCCCCCTGGGTTTTGGCCCCTGGAGTTACGGTTGGGGCCCCCAGGGGTTGGGCTCCTGGAGCTCGTGTTGGGGCCCCCAGGGGTTAGGCCCCTGGAGCTGGGGTTGGGGCACCCAGGGGTTGGGCCCCTGGAGCTGAGGTTGGGGCCCCAGGGGTTAGGCCCCTGGAGCTATGGTTCGGGTGCTCAGTGGTTGGACCCCTGTGTCATAAACAGATAGCTAAGGGTTAATGTCTCTTTCACCTGAAGCACCTGACCAGAGGACCAATCAGGAAACCGGATTTTTTCAACTCTGGGTGGAGGGAAGTTTGTGTCTGAGTCTTTGTTTTCTGTCTGCCTGCTTTCTCTGAGCTTTGGAGAAGTAGTTCAGCTTTCTAATCTTCTGTTTCTAAGTGTAAGGACAAAGAGATCAGATAGTAAGTTATATGGTTTCTTTTCTTTGGTATTTGCATGAATATAAGTGCTGGAGTGCTTTGATTTGTATTCTTTTTGAATAAGGCTGTTTATTCAATATTCTTTTAAGCAATTGACCCTGTATTTCGTCACCTTAATACAGAGAGACCATTTGTATGTATTTTTCTTTCTTTTTATATAAAGCTTTCTTTTAAGACCTGTTGGAGTTTTTCTTTACTGGGAAATTTCAGGGAAATTGAGTCTGTACTCACCAGGGAATTGGTGGGAGGAAGAAATCAGGGGGGAGATCTGTGTGTGTTGGATTTACTAGCCTGATTTTGCATTCCCTCTGGATGAAGAGGAAAGTACTTTTTGTTTCCAGGACTGGGAACGGAGAGGGGGAGTCACTCTGTTTGGATTCACAGAGCTTGTGTCTGTGTATCTCTCCAGGAGCACCTGGAGGGGGGAAGGGAAAAAGGATTATTTCCCTTTGTTGTGAGACTCAAGGGATTTGGGTCTTGGGGTCCCCAGGGAAGGTTTTTCAGGGGGACCAGAGTGCCCCAAAACACTGTAATTTTTTGGGTGGTGGCAGCAAGTACCAGGTCCAAGCTGGTAACTAAGCTTGGAGGTTTTCATGCTAACCCCCATATTTTGGACGCTAAGGTCCAAATCTGGGACTAAGGTTTGACACCCTGGAGATGGGGTTGGGGCCCCCAGGGGTTGGACCGCTGGAGCTATGTTTCGGGCACTCAGGGGTTGGGCCCCTGGAGCTAGGGTTGGGGCCCCCAGTTGTTGGGACCCCGGAGCAATGGTTTGGGCGCTCAGGGGTTGGGCCTTTGGAGCTGGGGTCGAGGGCCCCAGGGGTTGGGCCCCTGGAGCTGGGGTTAGGGCCCCCAGGGGTTCGGCCCGTGAAGCTGGGGTTGGGATCCCAGGAGTTGGGCCTCTGGAGTGTGTGTTGGGGCCCCCAGGGGTTAGGTCCCTGGAGCAATGGTTCGGGCGCTCATTGGTTGGGCCCCCGGAGCTGGGGTTAGGGCCCCTAGGGGTTGGGCCTCTGGAGCTACGGTTGGGGCCGCCAGGGTTTGGGCTCGTGGATGTGGGGTCGGGGCCCACAGGGGTTCAGCCCCAAGAGCTAGAGGTGGAGCCCCCTGGGGTTTGGCCCCTGGAGTTACGGTTGGGGCCCCAAGGGGTTGGGCTCCTGCAGCTGGTGTTGGGGCCCCCAGGGGTTAGGCCCCTGGAGCTGGGGTTGGGGCCCCCAGGGGTTAGGCCCCTGGAGCTGGGGTTCGGACCCCAGGGGTTGGGCCTGCGAAGCTGGTGTTGAGGCCCCCAGGGGTTAGGCCCCTCGAGCTATGGTTCGGGCGCTCAGGGGTTGTTCCCCTGGAGCTGGGGTTGGGGCCCCAGGGGTTAGACCCCTGGAGCTATGGTTCGGGCGCTCAGGGGTTGTTCCCCTGGAGCTGGGGTTGGGGCCCCCAGGGGTTGGGCCCCTGGAGCTGGGGTTGGGGCCCCGAGGGGTTAGAGCTCCCAGGGGTTGGGTCCCTTTTAGCTGGGGTCGTGTGCCCCAGAGGATAGGCCCCTGGAGCTAGGGTTGGGGCCCCTAGGGGTTGGGCTCCTGGAGCTGGGGTTGGGGCCCCCAGGGGTTAGGCCCCTGGAGCTAGGGTTGGGGCCCCTAGGGGTTGGGCTCCTGGAACTGGGATTGAGGCTCCCAGGGGTTAGGCCCCTGGATCTGGTGTTGGGGCCCCCAGGGGTTAGTCCCCTTGAGCTGGGGTTCGGGCCCCCAGGGGTTGGTGCCCTGGAGCTGGGGTTGGGGCCCCCAGGGGTTAGGCCCCTGGAGCTGGTGTTGGGGACCCCAGGGGTTGGGCCCCTGCAGCTAGGGTTGGGGTCCCTGGGTTATGCCCCTGGAGCTATGGTTCGGGCGCTCAGGGATTGGGCCCCTGGAGCTGGGGTTGGGGCCCCTAGGGGTTGGGCCCGTGGAGCTGGGGTTGGGACCCCAGGGGTTAGGCCCCTGGAGCTATGGTTCGGGCGCAGAGGGTTTGGGCCCCTGGAGCTGGGGTTAGGGCCCCCAGGGGTTAGGCCCCTGGAGCTATGGTTCGGGTGCTCAGTGGTTGGGCCCCTGGAGCTGGGGTTGGGGCCCCCAGGGATTGGGCCCATGGAGCTACGGTTGGGGCCCCCAGGGGTTGGGCCACTGGAGCTGGGGTTGGGGCCCCCGGGGTTGGGCCCCTGGAGCTGGGGTTGGGGCTCCAGGTGTGAGACCCCTGGAGCTACGGTTCAGGCACTCAGGGGTTTGGGCCCCTGGAGCAGGAGGTGGGGCCCCCAGGGGCTGGGCCCTTGGAGCTGGGGTCGAGGGCCCCAGGGGTTGGGCCCCTGTAGCTATGGTTTGGGCGCTCAGGGGTTGAGCCTCTGGAGCTGGGGCTTGGGGCACCCAGGGGTTGAGCCTCTCGAGTTGGGGTTGGAGCCCCCAGGGGTTAGGCCCCTGGAGCTATCATTCGGGTGCCCAGGGGTTGGCCCCTGGAACTGGTGTTGGTGAACCTAGGGGTTAGACCCTTGAACTATGGTTCGGGTGCTCAAGGGTTGAGCCCCTGGAGCTGGGGTTGGGACCCCCACAGGGTAGGCCCCTGGAGCTATGGTTCGGGCACTCAGGGGTTTTACCCCTGGAGCTGGGCTTGGGGTCCGCAGGGGTTGGGCTCCTGTCGCTGGGGTTGCCGTCCCCAGGGGTTAGGCCCCTGTAGCTATGGTTCGGGGGCTCAGGGGTTGGGCCCCTGGAGCTGGGGTTGGGGCCACCAGGGGTTGGACCCCTGAAGCTATGGTTCGGGCACTCAGTGGTTGGGCTCTTGGAACTGGGGTTGGGGCCCCCAGGGGTTAGGCCTCTGGAGCTATGGTTCGGGCGCTCAGGAGTTGGGCCCTGGAGCTGGTGTTGGGGCCCCCAGAGGTTGGGCCCCTGGAGCTCTGGTTGGGGCCCCGGGGGGTTAGGCCCCTGGAGCTAAGGTTCGGGCGCTCAGGGATTGGGCCCTTGGAGCTTGGGGCGAGGGCCCGAGGGGTTGGGCACTTGGAGCTGGGGTTGGGGCCCCCAGGGGTTGGGCCCCTGGAGCTGTGGTTCGGGCGCTCAAGGGTCGGGCCCCTGGAGCTGGGGTTGGGGCCCTCAGGGGTTAGGCCCCTGGAGCTATGGTTCGGGAGTTCAGGGTTTGGACCCCTGGAGCTGGGGTTCGGACCCCAGGGGTTGGGTCTTTGAAGCTGGTGTTGGGGCCCCCAGGGGTTAAGCCCCTGGAGATATGGTTCGGGCGCTCAGGGGTTGGGCCCTTGGAGCTATGGTAATGGGCCCCAGGGGTTGAGCCCCTGGAGCTGGGGTTGGGGCCCCCAGGGGTTAGGGACCCCAGGAGTTGGGTGCCTTTGAGCTGGGGTCGAGGGCCCCAGGGGTTAGGCCCCTGGAGCTATGGTTCGGGCACTCAGAGGTTTTACCCTTGAAGCTGGGCTTGGGGCCCGCAGGGGTTGGGCTCCTGTTGCTAGGGTTGCGGTCCCCAGGGCTTAGGCCCCTATAGCTATGGTTCCGGCGCTCAGGGGTCGGGCCCCTGGAGCAGAGGTTTGGGCCCCCAGGGGTTATTGCCCTGGAGCTATAGTTCGGGCGCTCAGGGGTTGGGCCCCTGGAGCTGGGGTTGGGGCCCTCAGGGGTTAGGCCTCTGGAGCTATGGTTCGGGCGCTTAGGGTTTGGGCCCCTGGAGCTGGAGTTGGGGCCCCCAGGGGTTGAGCCCCTGGAGCTGAGGTTGGAGCCCCCAGGGGTTAGACCCTTGAAGCTATGGTTCGCGCGCTCAGGGGTTGGGCCCCTGGAGCTGGGGTTGGGGCCCCCAGGGATTGGGCCCCTGGAGCTGTGGTTGGGGCCCCCAGGGATTGGGGACCCCAGGAGTTAGGTGCCTTTGAGCTGGGGTCGAGGGCCCCAGGGGTTAGGCCCCTGGCGCTCGGGTTGGGGCCCCTAGGGGTTGGGCTCCTGGAGTTAGGGTTTGGGCCCCCAGGCGTTAGACCCCTGGAGCTAGGGTTAAGGCCCCTAGGGGTTGGGCTCCTGGAACTGGGGTTCGAGCCCCCAGGGGTTAGGCCCCTGGAGCTGGTGTTGGTGCCCCCACGGGTTAGATCTCTGGAGCTAGGTTTGGCGTCCCTAGTGGTTGGGCTTCTGGAGCAGGGGTTGGGGCCCCCGGGGTCTAGGCCCCTGGAGGTACGGTTGGGGCCCCTAGGGGTTGGGCCCCTGGAGCTGGGGTTGGGGCCCCCAGAGGTTAGGCCCGTGTAGCTAGGGTTGGGTCCCCTAGGGGTTTTGCTCCTGGAGCTGGGGTTGGGGCCCCCACGGGTTAGGCCCCTGGAGCCACGGTTGGGGCCCCCAGGGGTTGGGCCCCTGGAGCTGGGGTTGGGACCCCAGGGGTTGAGCCCCTGGAGCTACGGTTTGGGCACCTGGGGGATGGGCTCTTGGAGCTGGTGTTGGGGCCCCCAGGGGTTGGGCCCTTGGAGCTGGAGTCGAGAGCCCCTAGGGTTAGGCCCCTGGATCCGGAGTTTGGGGCCCACAGGGGTTGGGCCCTTGGAGCCGGAGTTGGGGCCCCCAGGGGTTGGGCCCCTGGAGCTGGTGTTGGGGCCCCCAGGGGTTAGGCCCCTGGAGCTACGGTTGGAGCCACCAGGGGTTGGGTCCTTGGAGCTGGGGTTTGGACCCCATGGGTTGGGCCGCTGGAGCTACAATTTGGGCCCCTAGGGGATGAGCTCTTGAAGCTGGGGTTGTGGCCCCCAGGGGTTGGGCCCTTGGAGCTATGGTTCGGGCGCTCAGGAGTATTCCCCTGGAGCTACGGTTGGGGTCCCCAGGGGTTGGGCCACTGGAGCTGGAGTTGGGACCCCCAGAGGTTAGCTCCCTGGAGCTATGGTAGGGGCTCCAAGTGGTTGGGCCCCTGGAGCTGGGCTTGGGGCCCCCAGATGCTAGGCCCCTGAAGCTACCGTTGTGGATCCCAGGGCTTGGGCCCCTGGAGGTACGATTGGGGCCCAGAGTGGTTGGGACCCTGGAGCTGAAGTCTTGTCCCCCAGGGGTTGGGTCCCTGGAGCTAGGGTTGGGACCCCACGGGTTGAGCCGCTGGAGCTACGGTTGGGGCTCCTAGGGTTTAAACTCCTGGAGCTGGGGTAGGGGCCCCCAGGGGTTGGACCCCTGGAGCTGGCGTTCGGACCCCCAGGGGTTGGGCCCCTGGAGCTACGATTGGGGCCTCCAGGGGTTCGGTCCCTGGAGCTGGGGTTGGGACCCCAGGGGTTGGGCCGCTGGAGATATGGTTTGGGTCCGTAGGGGATGGGCTCTTGGAGCTGGGGTTGGGGCCCCCAGGGGTTCTGCCGATGGAGCTGAAGTCTGGGCTCCGAGGGATTGGGGCGCTGGAGCTGGTGTTGGGACCCAAAGGGGTTCGGCCCCCGGAGCTTCGGTTGGGGCTTCCAGGGGTTGGGCCCCTGCAGCTACGGTAGGGGCCCCCATAAGTTGGGTCCCTGGAGCTGGGGTTGGGACCCCAGGGGTTGGGTCGCTGGAGCTACTGTTTGGGCCCCTAGGGGATGGGCTCCTGAAGCCGGAGTTAGGGCCCCCAGGGGTTGGGCCCCTGGAGCTGGGGTTGGGACCCCAGGGGTTAGGCCCCTGGAGCTATGGTTCGGACGCTCAGGGTTTGGGGCCCAACCCCTGAGCGCCCGAACCATAGCTCCAGGGGCCTAACCCCTGGGGTCCCCAACTCCAGCTCAAGCAGCCCATCGCCTGGGCCCTCGATCCCAGCTCCAAAGGCCCAACCCCTGAGCGACCGAGCCATAGCTCCAGGGGCCTAACCCCTGAGGGCCCCAAACCCAGCTCCAGGGCCCAACCCCTGAGCGCCCGAACTATAGCTCCAGAGGCCTAACCCCTGAGGCCCCAACCCCAGCTCCAGGGGCCCAACCCCTGAGCGCCCGAGCCATAGCTCCAGGGGCCCAAACCTGGGGGGCCCAAACCCCAGCTCCAGCGGCCCAACCCCTGGGGCCCTCGATCCCAGCTCCAAGGGCCTAATCCCTGAGCGCCCGAACCATAGCTCCAGAGGCCTAACCCCTGGGGGCCCCAACCCTAGCTACAGGTGCCTAACTCCTGGCGGCCCCAACCCCAGCTCCAGAGGAAGAACTACTGATCGCCTGAACCATAGGTACAGGGGCCTAACCCCTGGGGACCACAACCCCAGCGCCAGGGGCCCAACCCCTGGGGGCCCCAAGCCCATCTTCAGGGGTAAAAACCCTGAGCGCCCGAACCATAGCTCCAGGGGCCTAACCCCTGGGGGTCCCAACCCCAGCTCCAGAGGCTCAACCCCTGAGCGCTCGAACCATAATTCAAGGGTCTAACCCCTGGGGGCCCCAACACCAGCTCCAGGGGCCCAACCCCTTAGCGTCCGAACCATAGCTCCAGGGGCCTAACCCCTGGGGGCCCCAACCCCAGCTCAAGGGGCACAACCCCTGGGGGCCAGAACCCCAGCTCCAGGGGCCCAACCCCTACGGCCCTCGACCAAAGCTCCAAGAGCCGAACCCCAGAGCGCCTGAACCATAGCTCCAGGGGCCTAACCCCTGGGGGCCCCAGCACCACCTCCAGGAGCCCAACCCCTGAGCGCCCGAACCATAGCTCCAGGGACCTAACCCCTGTGGGCCCCAACCTCAGCTCCAGGGGCCCAACCCCTGGGGGCCCCAACCCCAGCTCCAGGGGCCCAACCCCTGAGCGCCCGAACCATAGCTCCAAGGGCCTAACCCCTGGGGGCCCCAAGCCCAGCTCCAGGGGCCCAATGCCTGAGCGCCCGAACCATAGCTCCAGGGGCCTAACCCTGTGGGCCCCAACCCCAGCTTGAGGGTCCAAACCCTTGGGGCCCCAAACCCAGCTCCAGGGGCCCAACCCCTGAGTGCCCGAACCATAGTTCCAGGGGCCCAACCCCTGAGCGCCCGAACTATAGCTCCAGGGGCTTAACCCCTGGGGCCCCAACCCCAGCAACACGGGCCTAACACCTGGGGGCCCCAACACCAGCTCCAGGGGCTCAACCTCTGGGGACCCCAACCTCAGCGCCAGGGGCCCAACCCCTGGGGGTCCCAACCCCAGCTCCAGCGGCCCAACCCCTGAACGCTCGAACCATAGCTCCAGGTGCTCAACCCCTGGGGGCCCAACCCAAGTAACAGGGGCCTAACCCCTGGGTGCCCCAACACCAGCTCCAGGGGCCCAACCCTTGAGCGCCCGAACCATAGCTCCAGGGACCCAACCACTAGGGGCCCCAACCCCAGCTCCAGAGGCCCAACCCCTGAGAGTCCGAACCATAGCTCCAGGGGCCCAGCCCCTGGGGCTCTCGAACCCAGCTCCAAGGGCCCACGCCCTGGGGGCCAGAACCGTAGCCTAATGGGCCCAGCCCCTGGGGGCCCTAACCCCAATTCCAGGAGCCCAACCCCTGGGGGCCCCAACACCAGATCCAGGGGCCCAACCCCTGAGCGCCCGAACCATAGCTCCAGGAGCCTAACCCCTGGGGGCCCCAACCCCAGCTCAGGGTCCAAACCCTGGGGGCCCAGAACCCAGCTCCAGGGGCCCAACCCCTAGGGGCCCTAACCCCAGCTCCAGGGGCCCAACCCCTGAGCGCCCGAACCATAGCTCCAGGGTCCCAACCCCTGGGGGCCCAAACCCCAGCTCCAGGTGCCCAACCACTGAGCGTCCGAACGATAGCTCCAGGTGCCTAACCCCTGGGGGCCACAGCCCCAGTTCCAGGGGCCAAAACCCTGAGCGCCCAAACCATAGCTCCATGGGCCTAACCCGTAGGGGTCCCAACACGAGCTCCAGAGGCCCAACCACTGAGCGCCCGAACCATAGGTCCAGGAGCCTAACCCGTGGGGTTCCAACCCTAGCTTCAGGGGCCCAACCCCTGGGGGCCCCAACCCCAGCTCCAGGGGCCCAACCCCTGAGCGCCCGAACCATAGCTCCAGGGGCCTAACCCCTGGGGGCCCCAACCCTCGCTCCAGGGGCCCAAACCCTGGGGGCCACAACACCAGCTCCAGGGGCCTAACCTTTGGGGGCCCCAACCCCAGCTCAAGGGGACCAACCCCTCGGGGCCCCAACCCCAGCTCCAGGGGCCCAACCCCTGGGGCCCTCGACCCCAGCTCCAAGGGCCCAGGTCCTGGGAGCCCGAACCGTAGCCTAATGGGCCCAACCCCTGGGGGCCCCAACCCCAATTCCAGGAGCCCAACCCCTGGGGGCCTCAACCCCAACTCCAGGGGCCCAACAACTGAGCGCCCGAACCATAGCTCCAGGGGCCAAACCCCTGGGCGCCCCTACCCCAGCTCCAGGGGCCCAACCCCTGAGCGCCCGAACCATAGCTCCATGGGCCTAACCCCTAGGGGCCCCAATGCCAGTTCCAGGGGCCTAACCTCTGAGAGCCCGAACCATAGCTCTAGGAATCTAACCCCTGGGGGCCCCAACCCCAAGTAAATGGGAGCAACCCCTCGGTGCCCCAACCCCAACTCTAGGGCCCAACCACTGGGGCCCTCGACCCAAGCTCCAAGAGCCCAACCCCTCAGCGCCCCAACCATAGCTCCAGGGGCCCAACCCCTGGGGGCCACAACCACAGCTCCAGGGGCCCAACCCCTTGAGGCCCCAACCCGAGCTCCAGTGGCCCAACCCCTGGGGGCCCCAACACCAGCTGCATGGGCCTAACCCCTGGGGGCCAGAACCCCAGCTCCAGGGGCCCAACCCCTGACCGCCCGAACCATAGCTCCAGGGGCCTAAACCCTGGGGACCCCAACCCCAGCTCCAGGGGCCGAACCCCTGGGGTCCTCGACCACAGCTCCAAGGGCCCAACCCGTGAGCGCCCGAACCATAGTTCCAGGGCCCTAACCCCTGGGGGCCCAAACCCCAGCTCCAAGGGAACAAACTCCTAGTGGCCCCAACCCCAGCTCCAGGGGCCCAACCCCTGAGGGTACGTACCATAGCTCCAGGGGCCTAAGCCCTGGGGGCGCAAACCCAAGCTCCAGGGGCCAAACCCCTGAGCACACGAACCATAGCTCCAGTGGCCCAACCCCTGGGGGTCCCAAACCCAGCTCCAGGGGCCCAACCCCTGGGGTCCTCGACCCCAGCTCCAAGGGTCCAATCCCTGAACGCCCGAACCATAGGTCCAGGGGCCTAACCAATGGGGGCCCGAACTCGAGCTCCAGGGGCCCAACCCCTGGGGGCCCCAACACCAGCTAAAGGGGATCAACCCCTGAGCGCCTTAACCATAGCTCCAGGGGCCCAACCCCTGGGGGCCCCAACCCCAGCAACAGGGGTCCAACACCTGGGAGCCCCAACACCAGCTCCAGGGGCCCAACCCCTGGGGGCCCCAACCCCAGGTACAGGGGCCCAACCCGTGAGACCCCGAACCATAGCGACAGGGGCCTAACCCCTGGGGACCCCAACCCCAGTGCCAGGGGCCCAAGCCCTGGGGGCCCCAAGCCCAGCTCCAGGGGCAAAACCCCTGACCGCCCGAACCATAGCTCTAGGGTGCTAACCCCTGGGAGTCCCAACCTCAGCTCCAGGGGCCCAACCCCTGAGCGCCCGAACCATAGTTCAAGGCTCTAACCCCTGGGTGCTCCAACACCAGCTCCAGGGGCCAAACTCCTGAACGTCGGAACCATAGCTCCAGGGGCCTAACCCCTGGGGGCCCCAACCCCTGGGGGCCTCAACCCCAGCTCCAGGGGACCAACCCCTGAGCGTCTGAACCATAGCTCCAGAGGCTCAACCCCGGGGGCCCTCGAACCCAGCTCCAAGGTCCCGGCAACTGAGGCCCCAACCGCAGTTCCATGGGTCCAACCCCTGGGGGCTCCAACCCCAGCTCCAGGGGCCCAAGCCCTGAGGGGCCCCAACCACAGCTCCAGGGGCTCAACAGCTGTGGTCCGCAACACCAGCTCCAGGGGTCTAACCCCTGGGGGCCCCAATCCCAGCTCCAGGTGCTCAACCCCTGGGGCCCTCGACCCCAGCTCCAAGGGTCCAACCCCTGAGCGCCCGAACCATAGCTCCAGGGGCCTAACCCCTGGGGCCCCAACCCAAACTCAAGGGGACCAACCCCTCAGGGCCCTAACCCCAGCTCCAGGAGCCCAACCCCTGAGTGCCCGAACCATAGTTCCAGGGGCCCAACCCCTGAGCGCCCGAACTATAGCTCCAGGGGCTTAACCCCTGGGGCCCCAACCCCAGCAACACGGGCCTAACACCTGGGGGCCCCAACACCAGCTCCAGGGGCTCAACCTCTGGGGACCCCAACCTCAGCGCCAGGGGCCCAACCCCTGGGGGTCCCAACCCCAGCTCCAGCGGCCCAACCCCTGAACGCTCGAACCATAGCTCCAGGTGCTCAACCCCTGGGGGCCCAACCCAAGTAACAGGGGCCTAACCCCTGGGTGCCCCAACACCAGCTCCAGGGGCCCAACCCTTGAGCGCCCGAACCATAGCTCCAGGGACCCAACCACTAGGGGCCCCAACCCCAGCTCCAGAGGCCCAACCCCTGAGAGTCCGAACCATAGCTCCAGGGGCCCAGCCCCTGGGGCTCTCGAACCCAGCTCCAAGGGCCCACGCCCTGGGGGCCAGAACCGTAGCCTAATGGGCCCAGCCCCTGGGGGCCCTAACCCCAATTCCAGGAGCCCAACCCCTGGGGGCCCCAACACCAGATCCAGGGGCCCAACCCCTGAGCGCCCGAACCATAGCTCCAGGAGCCTAACCCCTGGGGGCCCCAACCCCAGCTCAGGGTCCAAACCCTGGGGGCCCAGAACCCAGCTCCAGGGGCCCAACCCCTAGGGGCCCTAACCCCAGCTCCAGGGGCCCAACCCCTGAGCGCCCGAACCATAGCTCCAGGGTCCCAACCCCTGGGGGCCCAAACCCCAGCTCCAGGTGCCGAACCACTGAGCGTCTGAACGATAGCTCCAGGTGCCTAACCCCTGGGGGCCACAGCCCCAGTTCCAGGGGCCAAAACCCTGAGCGCCCAAACCATAGCTCCATGGGCCTAACCCGTAGGGGTCCCAACACGAGCTCCAGAGGCCCAACCACTGAGCGCCCGAACCATAGGTCCAGGAGCCTAACCCGTGGGGTTCCAACCCTAGCTTCAGGGGCCCAACCCCTGGGGGCCCCAACCCCAGCTCCAGGGGCCCAACCCCTGAGCGCCCGAACCATAGCTCCAGGGGCCTAACCCCTGGGGGCCCCAACCCTAGCTCCAGGGGCCCAAACCCTGGGGGCCACAACACCAGCTCCAGGGGCCTAACCTTTGGGGGCCCCAACCCCAGCTCCAGGGGCCCAACCCATGGGGGCCCCAACCCCAGCTCCAGGGGCCCAACCCCTGGGGCCCTCGACCCCAGCTCCAAGGGCCCAGGTCCTGGGAGCCCGAACCGTAGCCTAATGGGCCCAACCCCTGGGGGCCCCAACCCCAATTCCAGGAGCCCAACCCCTGGGGGCCTCAACCCCAACTCCAGGGGCCCAACAACTGAGCGCCCGAACCATAGCTCCAGGGGCCAAACCCCTGGGCGCCCCTACCCCAGCTCCAGGGGCCCAACCCCTGAGCGCCCGAACCATAGCTCCATGGGCCTAACCCCTAGGGGCCCCAATGCCAGTTCCAGGGGCCTAACCTCTGAGAGCCCGAACCATAGCTCTAGGAATCTAACCCCTGGGGGCCCCAACCCCAAGTAAATGGGAGCAACCCCTCGGTGCCCCAACCCCAACTCTAGGGCCCAACCACTGGGGCCCTCGACCCAAGCTCCAAGAGCCCAACCCCTCAGCGCCCCAACCATAGCTCCAGGGGCCCAACCCCTGGGGGCCACAACCACAGCTCCAGGGGCCCAACCCCTTGAGGCCCCAACCCGAGCTCCAGTGGCCCAACCCCTGGGGGCCCCAACACCAGCTGCATGGGCCCAACCCCTGGGGGCCAGAACCCCAGCTCCAGGGGCCCAACCCCTGACCGCCCGAACCATAGCTCCAGGGGCCTAAACCCTGGGGACCCCAACCCCAGCTCCAGGGGCCGAACCCCTGGGGTCCTCGACCACAGCTCCAAGGGCCCAACCCGTGAGCGCCCGAACCATAGTTCCAGGGCCCTAACCCCTGGGGGCCCAAACCCCAGCTCCAAGGGAACAAACTCCTAGTGGCCCCAACCCCAGCTCCAGGGGCCCAACCCCTGAGGGTACGTACCATAGCTCCAGGGGCCTAAGCCCTGGGGGCGCAAACCCAAGCTCCAGGGGCCAAACCCCTGAGCACACGAACCATAGCTCCAGTGGCCCAACCCCTGGGGGTCCCAAACCCAGCTCCAGGGGCCCAACCCCTGGGGTCCTCGACCCCAGCTCCAAGGGTCCAATCCCTGAACGCCCGAACCATAGGTCCAGGGGCCTAACCAATGGGGGCCCGAACTCGAGCTCCAGGGGCCCAACCCCTGGGGGCCCCAACACCAGCTAAAGGGGACCAACCCCTGAGCGCCTTAACCATAGCTCCAGGGGCCCAACCCCTGGGGGCCCCAACCCCAGCAACAGGGGTCCAACACCTGGGAGCCCCAACACCAGCTCCAGGGGCCCAACCCCTGGGGGCCCCAACCCCAGGTACAGGGGCCCAACCCGTGAGACCCCGAACCATAGCGACAGGGGCCTAACCCCTGGGGACCCCAACCCCAGTGCCAGGGGCCCAAGCCCTGGGGGCCCCAAGCCCAGCTCCAGGGGCAAAAACCCCTGACCGCCCGAACCATAGCTCTAGGGTGCTAACCCCTGGGAGTCCCAACCTCAGCTCCAGGGGCCCAACCCCTGAGCGCCCGAACCATAGTTCAAGGCTCTAACCCCTGGGTGCTCCAACACCAGCTCCAGGGGCCAAACTCCTGAACGTCGGAACCATAGCTCCAGGGGCCTAACCCCTGGGGGCCCCAACCCCTGGGGGCCTCAACCCCAGCTCCAGGGGACCAACCCCTGAGCGTCTGAACCATAGCTCCAGAGGCTCAACCCCGGGGGCCCTCGAACCCAGCTCCAAGGTCCCGGCAACTGAGGCCCCAACCGCAGTTCCATGGGTCCAACCCCTGGGGGCTCCAACCCCAGCTCCAGGGGCCCAAGCCCTGAGGGGCCCCAACCACAGCTCCAGGGGCTCAACAGCTGTGGTCCGCAACACCAGCTCCAGGGGTCTAACCCCTGGGGGCCCCAATCCCAGCTCCAGGTGCTCAACCCCTGGGGCCCTCGACCCCAGCTCCAAGGGTCCAACCCCTGAGCGCCCGAACCATAGCTCCAGGGGCCTAACCCCTGGGGCCCCAACCCAAACTCAAGGGGACCAACCCCTCGGGGCCCTAACCCCAGCTCCAGGAGCCCAACCCCTGGGGCCCTCGACCCAAGCTCCAAGGGCCCAACCCCTGAGCGCCCCAACCATAGCTCCAGGGGCCAAACCCCTGGGGGCCCCAACCCCAGCTCCATTGGCCCAACCACTGGGGACTCCAACCGCAGCTCCAGGGGCCCAACCCCTGAGCGCCCGAACCATAGCTCCAGGGGCCTAACCCCTGGGGGCCCCTGCACCAACTCAAGGAGCCCAACCCCTTTGCGCCCAAACCATAGCGCCATAGGCGTAACCCCTGGGGGTCTAAAACACCAGCTCCAGGGGCCCAACACCTGAGCGCCTGAAACATAGCTCCAGGGGCCGAACCCCTGGGAGCCCCAACACCAGGTCCAAGGGCCCAACCCCTGAGCGCCCGAACCATAGCTCCAGGGGCCTAACCTCTAGGGGCCCCAACACCAGCTCCAAGGGCCCAAATGCGGAGCGCCCGAACCATAGCTCCAGGGGCCCAACCCCTGGGGGCCCCAACCCCAGCTCCAGAGGTCCAACCCTTGAGGACCCCAACACCAGCTCCAGGGTCCCAACCCCTGAGCTGCCGAACCATAGCTCCAGGGGCCTAACCCCTACGGGCCCCAACACGAGCTCCAGGGGCCCAACCCCTGAGCACCCGAACCATAGCTCCACGGGCCAAACCCCTGGGGTCCGAAGCCCAGCTCCAGGGGCCCAACCCCTGGGGGCCTCAACCACAGCAACAGGGGCCCAACCCCTGGTGGCCACAACCCCAGCTCCAGGGGCCCAACCTCTGAAACCCTGAACCATAGCTACAGGGGCCTAACCCCTGGGAAACCCAAACCCAGCACCAGGGGACAACCCCTGCTTGCCCCAACACCAACTCCAAGAACCGAATCCCTGAGCGCCCGAAACATAGCTCCAGGGGCCCAACCCCTGAGCGCTCGAACCATAACTCCAGGGGCCCAACCCCTGGGGGCCCCAACCCCAACTCCAGGGGTCCAACCGCTGAGCGCCCGAACCATAGCTCCAGGGGCCCAACACCTGGGGCCCAAACACCAGCTCCAGGGAACAAAACCCTGAGCCCCCGAACCATAGCTACAGGGGACTAACCCCTGAGGGCCCCAACCCCAGCTCCAAGAGCCCAAACGCGGAGCGCCCTAACCATAGTTCCAGGGGCCCAACCCCTGGGGGTCGCAACCAAAGCTCCAGAGACCCAACCCCTGGGGACCCCAACCACAGCTCTAGGGGCGCAACCCCTGACTGTCCGAACCATAGCTCCAGGGGCCTAACGCCTGGGGGCCCCAACACCAGCTCCAGGAGCCCAACCCCTGAGCGCCCGAACCATAGCTCCAGGGGCCTAACCCCTAGGGGCCCCAACCCCAGGTCCAGGGGCCCAAACCCTGGGGGCCCCAACCCCAGCTCCAGGGGCCCCCAGGGGTTGGGCCCCTGGAACTATGGTTCGGGCCCTCAGGATTTGGGCCCCTGGAGCTGGGATTGGAGCCCCCAGGGGTTAGGCCCCTGGAGATATGGTTCGGGTGATCAAGGGTTGGCCCCTGGAGCTATGGTTGGGGCCCCCAGGGGTTGGGACCTTGGAGCTCCGGTTGGGGCACCCAAGAGTTGGGCCCCTGGAGCTGGGGATGGGGCCCCCAGGGGTTAGGCCCCTGGAGCTATGGTTCGGGTGCTCCGAGGTTGGGCCCCTGGAGCTGGGGTGGGGGCCCCCACGGGTTAGGCCCCTGGAGCTATGGTTCGGGCGCTCAGGGGTTGGGCCCCTGGAGCTATGGTTGGGGCCCAAAGGGGTTGGGCCCTTGGACCTGGGGTTGTGATC
This sequence comes from Gopherus flavomarginatus, assembly GCF_025201925.1. NCBI lineage: Eukaryota > Metazoa > Chordata > Testudines > Testudinidae > Gopherus > Gopherus flavomarginatus. The sequence goes on along the minus strand of NW_026115023.1, from coordinate 43,296 downwards.
CCTAGGGGTTGGGCCCTTGGAGCTGGGGTTGGGGCCCCCAGGGGTTGGGCCCCTAGAGCTGGGGTGGAGGCCCCAGGGGGTGGGCCCCTGGAGTTGGGGTTTGGGTCCCCAGGTTTTAGGCCCCTGGAGCTATGATTCGGGCGCTCAGGGGTTGGGCCCCTGAAGCTGGGGTTGGAGCCCCCAGGGGTTAGGCCCCTGGAGCTATTGTTCGGGCGCTCAGGGGTTGGGCCACTGGAGCTCGGGTTGGGGCCCCCAGGGTTTGGGACCTTGGAGCTGGTTTTCGGGCCCCCAGGGATTTGGCACCTGGAGCTAAGGTTCAGGCGCTCAGGGTTTGGGCCTCTGGAGATCGGATCGAGAGCCCCAGGGGTTGGGCCCCCGGCGCTGGGGTTGGGGCCTCCAGGGATTGGGCCCTTGGAGCTGTTGTTGGGGCCCCCAGGGGTTCGGCCACTGCAGCTATGGTTCGGGCGCTCCGGGTTTCGGCCACTGGAACTGGGGTCGAAGGCCCCAGGGGTTGGACCCCTGGAGCTGGGGTTGGGGCCCCCAGCGGTTAGGCCTGTTCAGCAATGGTTCGGGCGCTCAGGGGTTGGGTCCCTGGAGCGATGGTTTGGGCGCTCAGGGTTTGGGCCCCTGGAGCTGTGGTTTTAACCCCCAAGGGTTGGTCCTCTGGAGCTGGGGTTGGGGCCCCCAGGGGTTGGACCGCTGGAGCTATGGTTCGGGCACTCAGCGGTTGGGCCCCTGAAGCTGCGGTTGGGTCCCCAGGGGTTGTACCCCTCGAGCCGGGTTAGGAGCCCCAGGGGTTGGGCCCCTGGAGCTGGGGTTCAGGTTCCCAGGGGTTGGGCCCCTGGAGCTAATGCTCGGGCGCTCACCGGTTGGGCCCCTGGAGCTATGGTTGGGGCCCCCAGGTGTTGGGTCCATGGAGCTGGGGTTGAGGCCCCCAGGGGTTAGGCCCTATTGCTATGGTTCGGGCGCTCAGGGGTTGGGCCCCTGGAGCTGGGGTCGAGGGCCCCAAGGGTTGGGCCCCTGGAGCTGGGGTTGGGGCCCCCAGGGGTTGAGTCCCTGCAGCTATGGTTCGGATGCTCAGGGTTTGGACCCCTGGAGCTGGGGTTGGGGCCCCCTAGGGTTTGGGCCCCAAGAGCTGCGGTTGGGGCCCGCAGGGCTTAGGCCCCTGGAGCTATGGTTCGGGCGCTCAGGGGTTGGGCCCCTGGAGCTGAGGTTTGAGCCCCCAGGGGTTGGGCCTGTGGAGCTGGGGTTGGAGCTCCCAGGGATTAGACCCCTGGAGCTATGTTTCGGGCGCTCAGCTCTTGGCCCCCTGGAGCTGGTCTTGAGGCCCCCTGAGATTAGGCCCTTGGAGCTATGGTTCGGGCGCTCAGGGTTTGGGCCCGTGGAGCTGGGGTCGAGGGCCCCAGGGGTTGGGCCCCTGGAGCTGAGGTTCGGGCCCCCAGGGGTTAGGCGCCTGGAGCTATGGTTGGTTCTCTCAGGGATTGTGCCCCTGGAGCTGGGGTTGAGGCCTACAGGAGTTGGGACCCTGCAGCTCGGGTTGGTGCCCCCAGGGGTTGGGCCCCTGGAGCTGGGTTTTGGGCCCCCATGCCTTGGGCCCCTGGAGCTATGGTTCGGGCGCTGAGGGTTTGGGCCCTTGGAGCGTGGGTTGAGGGGCCAAGGGGTTGAGCCCCTGGAACTGGGGTTAGGGCCACCAGGGGTTGGGCCCTGGAGTTAGGGTTTGGGCCCCCAGGTGTTAGGCCCCTAGAGCTGGGTTTGGGGGCCCCAGGGGTTTGGTCCCTGGAGCTATGGTTCGTTCGCTCAGGGGTTGGGCCCCCAGAGCTGGGGTTGGCGACCCCAGGGTTTGGTCCCCTGGACCTGGGGTTGGGGCCCCCAGGGGTAAGGACCCTGGAGCTATGGTTCGGGCGCTCAGGGGTTGGGCCCCTGAAGGTGGGGTTGGGGTCCCCAGAGGTTGGGCCCCTGGAGGTGTGGTTGGGGCCTCCAGGAGTTAGGCCCCTGGTGCTATGGTTCGGGCTCTCAGGGACTGGGCCCCTGCAGCTGGGGTTTGGGTCCCCAGGGGTTGGGCCCCTGGAGATATGGTTCGGGCGCTCATTGGTTGGGCCCTTGGAGTTGGGGTCGAGTGCCCCAGGGGTTGGGCCCCTGGAGCTCGGGCTGGGGCCCCCAGGGGTTGGGCCCCTGGAGCTGGGTTTTGGGCCCCCAAGGGTTGGCCCCTGGAGCTATGGTTTGGGCGCTCAGGGTTTGAGCCCTTGGAGCTTGCGTCGAGGGCCCCAGGGGTGGGCCCCTGGAGCTGGGGTTAGGGCCACCAGAGCTTGGACCCTGGACCTGGGATTGGTGCCCCCAGGGGTTAGGCCCCTGGAGCTATGGTTCGTTCGCTCAGGGGTTGGGCCCAGGAAGTGGTGTTGGGGCCCCCAGGGGTTGGGCCCCTGGAGCTCGGGTTGGGGCCCCAAGGGGTTGGGCCCCTGGAGCTGAGTTTTGAGCCCCCAAGGGGTGGGCCCCTGGAGCTATGGTTCGGGCGCTGAGGGTTTCGGCCCTTGGAGCTTGGGTCGAGGGCTCCAGGGGTTGGGCCACTGAAGCTGGGGTTGGGGCCCCCAGGGGTAAGGACCCTGGAGCTATGGTTCGGGCGCTTAGGGGTTGGGCCCCTGGAGCTTCGGTTGGTTCCCCCAGGAGTAAGGACCTTGGAGCTATGTTTCGGGCGCTCAGGGGTTGGGCCTCTGCAGCTGGGGTTGGGGCCCCCAGGGGTTGGGCCCCTGGAGCTGGGGTTGGGGCCCCCACAGGTTGGGCCCCTGCAGCTGGAGTTGTGGTCACCAGGGATAAGGCCCCTGGAACTATGGTTCGGGCGCTCAGGGGTTGGGCCCCTGGAGCTTGGGTTGTGGTCCCTAGGAATTGGGCCCCTGGAGCTGGGGTTGGGGCCCCCAGGAGTTGGGACCCTGGAGCTCCGGTTGGTGCCCCCAGGGGTTGGGCCCCTGGAGCTGGGTTTTGGGCCCCCAAGCGTTGGGCCCCTGGAGCTATGGTTCGGGCGCTTATTGTTTGGGCCCTTAGAGCGTCGGTTGAGGGCCCAAGGGGTTAGCCCCCTGGAGCTGGGGTTGGGGCCCCCAGGGGTTAGGCCCCTAGAGCTGAGGTTGGGGCCCCAGGGGTTTGGTCCCTGGAGCTATGGTTCGTTCGCTCAGGGGTTGGGCCCCCAGAGCTGGGGTTGGGGCCCCCACTGGTAAGGACCCTGGAGCTGTGGTTCGGGCGCTCAGGGGTTGGGCCCCTGAAGGTGGGGTTGGGGTCCCCAGAGGTTGGGCCCCTGGAGGTGTGGTTGGGGCCTTCAGGAGTTAGGCCCCTGGTGCTATGGTTCGGGCTCTCAGGGGCTGGGCCCCTGCAGCTGGGGTTTGGGTCCCCAGGGGTTGGGCCCCTGGAGATATGGTTCGGGCGCTCAGGGGTTGGGCCCTTGGAGTTGGGGTCGAGGGCCCCAGGGGTTGGGCCCCTGGAGCTCGGGTTGGGGCCCCCTGTGGTTGGGCCCCTGGAGCTGGGTTTTGGGCCCCCAAGGGTTGGGCCCCTGGAGCTATGGTTCGGGCGCTCAGGGTTTGGGCCCTTGGAGCTTGCGTCGAGGGCCCCAGGGGTGGGCCCCTGGAGCTGGGGTTAGGGCCACCAGAGGTTGGACCCTGGAGCTGGGGTTGGGGCCCCCAGGGGTTAGGCCCCTGGAGCTATGGTTCGTTCGCTCAGGGGTTGGGCCCCCGGAAGTGGGGTTGGGGTCCCCAGGGGTTGGGCCCCTGGAGCTCGGGTTGGGGCCCCAAGGGGTTGGGCCCCTGGAGCTGGGTTTTGGGCCCCCAAGGGGTGGGCCCCTGGAGCTATGGTTCGGGCGCTGAGGGTTTCGGCCCTTGGAGATTGTGTCGAGGGCTCCAGGGGTTGGGCCACTGAAGCTGGGGTGGGGCCCCCAAGGGTAATGACCCTGGAGCTATGGTTCAGGCGCTTAGGGGTTGGGCACCTGGAGCTGGGGTTGGTTCCCCCAGGGGTAAGGACCCTGGAGCTATGTTTCGGGCGCTCAGGGGTTGGGCCTCTGCAGCTGGGGTTGGGGCCCCCAGGGGTTGGGTCCCTGGACCTGGGGTTTGGCCCCCCTGGGGTAAGGACCCTGGACCTATGGTTCGGGCGCTCAGGGATTGGGCCCCTGGAGCTGGGGTAGGGGCCCCCACAGGTTGGGCCCCTGCAGCTGGAGTTGTGGTCACCAGGGATAAGGCCCCTGGAACTATGGTTCGGGCGCTCAGGGGTTGGGCCCCTGGAGCTTGGGTTGTGGTCCCTAGGAGTTAGGCCCCTGGAGCTGGGGTTGGGGCCCCCAGGGGTTAAGCCCCTGGAGCTATGGTCCAGGTGCTCAGGGGTTGGGCCTCTGTAGCTGGGGTTGAAGCCCTCAGAGGTTGGGCCCCTGGAGCTGGAGTTGGGGCTCCCAGGGGTTAGGCCCCTGGAGCTATGGTTCGGGTGCTCAGGGGTTGGGCCAGTGGAGCTGGTGTTGGGGCCCCCAGGGATTAGGACCCTGGAGCTATGGTTCGGGCGTTCAGGGGTTGGGCTCCTGGAGCTGGTGTTCGGGCCCCTAGGGGATAGGCCCTTGGACCTATGGATCGCGCGCACAGGGGTTGGGCGCTTGGAGCTGGGGTCGAGGGCCCCAGGGGTTGGGCCCCTTGAGCTGGGGTTAGGGCCACCAGGGGTTAGGCCCCTAGAGCTGGTGTTGGGGTCCCCAGGGATTAGTCCCCTGGAACTGGGGTTCAGGCCCCCAAGGGTTAGGCCCCTGGAGCTATGGTTCGGGCTCTCAGGTGTTGGGTCCCTGGAGCTGGGGTTGGGGCCCCCAGGGGTTGAGCCCCTGGAGCTATGGTTCATACGCTCAGGGGTTAGGCCCCTGGAGCTGCGGTTAGGGCCCCCAGAGGTTCGGCCCCTGAAGCTGGGGTTGGGGCCCCCAGGGGTAAGGCCCCTGGAGCTATGGTTCGGGCGCTCAGGGAGTGGGCCCCTGCAGTTGGGGTTGGGGCCCCTGGGGTTGGGCCACTGGAGCTATGGTTCGGGCGCTCAGGGGTTGGGCCTTTAGAGTTGGGGTCGAGGGCCCCAGGGGTTGGACCCCTAGACCTGGGGTTGTGGCCACCAGGGGTTAGGCCCCTGGAGCTGGGGTTGGAGCCCCCAGGGGTTAGGCCCCTGGAGCTATGGTTTGGGCGCTCTGGGGTAGGGCCCCTGGAGCTGTGGTTGGGGCTCCCAGAAGTTAGTCCCCTGGAGCAATGGTTCGGGCGCTCAGGGATTGGGCCCCTGGATCTGGGGATGGGGCCCCCAGGGGTTAGGCCCCTGGAGCTATGGTTCGGGCTCTCTGGGGTTAGGCCATTGGAGCTGGGTTTGGGGCCCCAGGGGTTGGGCCCGTGGAGGTGGGGTTTGGGCCCCCAGGAGTTAGGCCTCTGAGGCTGGGGGTGAGGCCCCCAAGGGTTAGGCCCCTGGAGCTATGGTTCTGGCGCTCAGGGGCTGGGCCCCTGGAGCTGGTGTTGGGGCCCCCAGGGGTTGGGCCCCTGGAGCTATGGTTCGGACGCTCAGGGGTTGGGCACTTGGAGTTGGGGTCGATGGCCCCAAGGGTTCTGTGCCTGGAGCTGGGGTTGGGACCCCCAGGGGTTAGGCCCCCGAGCTGTGGTTCAGGTGCTCAGCGGCACAGGAGGCGGCGAACAGAACGGCTAACAGGGGAGTTTCAGTGGGAGTTTCCAGGAGGAGGTTGCAGGGGAGATCAAGACTGAGGAACCGGGAAGGCAGACCAGGGAAGAGGCAGCCCTGCGCTTGTCAGTGGCCTGCGGTACGGTGTGAGCTGTGGATTGCCAGGCACAGTGTTGCCGCACTACGATGGAGGCAGAGGCAGCAGGTGCAGACACACTGAGGATGACTGGGTGCGGCAGCTGCGGCATGTACATGGTCCTAGAGGGAGCACCTGAAAGGTGTTTCATCTGCATGAAGTGTCGTCTGATAGAGCTGCTGGAGGAAAAGGTAAGGGGACTGGAGTTGCAAGTGGAAACTCTGGCTGAGTTTAGAAGGGGATTTGAGCAGATGATGGAACACAGACATGATGAGTCACAGGGGACAAGCTCAGGCGAGCGGACAAAAGCAGGACCTAAGGACTCTGAGGAGGGACTGCTGGGTGAGGAAAGTGGACGGTGGAAGCATGTCACTAGGAGAACCAGACAGAGGATAAGACGGGCCAGCGATGGACAAATAGAACTCAGGAATAGGTTTGCTGATTTGGGAAATGAAGATGGAACACAGCAGGCTGCTGAAGGAGTAACGGCAAGGAAGAAGAGGCAAGCAGCTAGTCCTGCAGATGGAGGGGAGCAGTCAGTGGAGGCAACATCAAGTACGAGCCCTAGGAGGATTGTGAGGGCAAATACAAATCGGGAGGAATCACAGCCAGCTGCTGTGGGGGATAGACCGGAGAATCGCATTGTCACCAGGAAAAGGCAAGTCTACGTGATTGGAGACTCTTTACTGAGAAGAGTAGACAGGCCTGTAACTAGACCTGATCGGGAGAACAGAAGAGTGTGCTGTCTGCCGGGGGCTAAGATACAGGATGTGGACTTGAGCCTGAATACGATCTTAGCGGGAGCAGGAAAAAATCCGTTGATTATCCTTCATGTGGGAACGAACGACACAGCTAGTTACTCACTGGACTGTATCAAGGAGGACTATGTCAGACTCGGGAAGAGGCTTAAAGACATCGAGGCTCAGGTGATCTTCAGTGGGATTCTGCCGGTTCCTAGAGCGGGGCGACGAAGGAGTGACAAGATTATGGCGATCAACAGATGGCTCAGGGAGTGGTGTTATAAGGAGGGCTTTGGGATGTACGGTCACTGGGAAGCATTTACGGATAGACGACTGTTTGCTCAGGATGGACTTCATCTCAGCAAAGAGGGAAATAGAATTCTAGGATGGAGGCTCGCCGACCTCATCAAGAGGGCTTTAAACTAGAAAGTTGGGGGAGATGGTTGGGAAATGTTCGGGAGATCTCCACGCCAGAATATAACCTGGAGAGGGAAGTAAACAAAGTGAGCGGGGATACCCTTGCGGCCCCAAGATTTGATCCAAGGAGGAATAGTGGAGTAGAAACCAGAGTAACGGGTGATGCTGGTGGTAGAAAGTTTGTGCACGACGGAGGAAAGAATGTCACTGACGCCAAACGCCGAAAATTAAAAGGTTTGTACACTAATGCAAGGAGCCTAGATAACAAGATGGAGGAACTCGAGTTATTCGTGCAGGAAGTGAAGCCGGATATTATAGGGATTACCGAAACCTGGTGGAATAGTACTCATGACTGGAGCACGGGTATTGAAGGCTATGTGCTGTTCAGAAAAGACAGGAAGAAAGGCAAAGGTGGGGGAGTAGCCTTGTACATCAATGACGAAATTAAATGTAGCGAAATAAGATGCGATGGAATGGATAAGACAGAGTCCGTCTGGGCAAAAATCACGCTGGGTAAAAAAGCAACTAGAGCTTCCCCTGAGATAGTGCTTGGGGTGTGCTACAGACCGCCGGGATCGGATTGGGATATGGATAGAGACCTCTTTAATGTCATTAATGAAGTAAACACAAAGGGGAAATGTGTGATTATGGGGGACTTCAACTTCCCGGATATAGACTGGAGGACGAGTACTTGCACGAATAATAGGGGTCAGATTTTTCTGGATGTGATAGCGGATGGATTTCTTCATCAAGTAGTTGAAGTACCTACGAGAGGGGATGCCATTTTAGACTTGGTGTTGGTGAGCAGTGAGGACCTCGTAGAAGAAATGGTGGTAGGGGTGATTCAGTTCAAACTAGATGGAAGGATAAACAAATGTAGATCTGCGATTAGGGTTTTTGACTTCTCGAGGGCTAATTTTAAAGAGTTAAGGAAATTAGTTAGGGAAGTGGATTGGACGGAGGAATTAGTGGATTTAAATGTGGAGGAGGCCTGGAATTACTTTAAGTCACAGCTGCGGAGACTGTCGGAAGCCTGCATCCCGAGAAAGGGGAAAAGAACCATGGGCAGGAGTTGTAGGCCAAACTGGATGAGCAAGCAACTCAGAGAGGGGATTAGACAAAAGCAGAAAGCTTACAGGGAGTGGAAGGAAGGCAGGATCAGTAAAGAAAGCTACCTTGCTGAGGTCAGAACATGTAGGAATAAAGTGAGGAAGGCTAAAAGCCACATTGAACTGGAACTTGCAAAGGGAATCAAAACCAATAGTAAAAGGTTCTTCAGCCACATAAATAAGAAGAAAACAAAGAAAGAAGAAGTGGGGCCGCTATACACTGAGGATGGAATGGAGGTTAAGGATAACCTAGGCATGGCCCAACATCTAAACAAGTACTTTGCCTCAGTTTTTAATAAGACTAGTGAGGAACCTTGCGATGATGGAGGGATGATAAACGGGAATGTGGATATGGAAGTGGATATTACTGTAACTGAGGTAGAGGCCGTACTTGAACAGCTCGATGGGACGAAGTCGGAGGGCCCGGACAATCTCCACCCGAGGATATTAAAGGAACTGGCGCGTGAAATTGCGAGCCCGTTAGCGAGAATTTTTAAGCAATCGATAAACTCGGGGGTTGTGCCGTATGACTGGAGGATTGCTAATGTAGTTCCTATTTTTAAGAAAGGGAATAAGAGTGATCCGGGTAATTATAGGCCTGTTAGCTTGACGTCTGTAGTATGTAAGGTCTTGGAAAAAATTTTAAGGGAGAAAGTAGTTAAGGACATAGAGGTCAATGGTAATTGTGACGAATTGCAACACGGATTTATTAAAGGTAGATCGTGCCAAACCAATCTGATCTCCTTCTTTGAGAAGGTGACGGATTACTTAGATAAAGGAAATGCGGTAGATATAATTTACCTAGATTTCAGTAAGGCGTTCGACACGGTTCCGCACACGGAGCTGTTAGTTAAATTGGAAAAGCTGGGAGTGAATATGAAAGTTGTAAGGTGGATAAGGAACTGGTTAAAGGGGAGACTCCAGAGGGTCGTATTGAAAGGTGAACTGTCGGACTGGAAGGAGGTCACCAGTGGAGTCCCTCAAGGATCGGTTTTGGGACCAATCTTATTTAACCTTTTTATTACTGACCTTGGCACAAAGAGTGGGAATGTGCTAATAAAGTTTGCGGATGACACGAAGCTGGGGGGTATTGCTAACACGGAGAAGGACAGGGATACTATTCAGGAAGATCTCAACCACCTTGTAAACTGGAGTAATAGAAATAGGATGAAATACAATAGTGAAAAGTGCAAGGTCATGCATTTAGGAATTAATAATAAGAATTTTGGATATACGTTGGGGGCGCATCAGTTGGAAGCGACGGAGGAAGAGAAGGACCTTGGGGTACTGGTCGATAGCAGGATGACTATGAGTCGCCAATGTGATACGGCTGTTAAAAAAGCAAATGCGATTTTGGGATGCATCAGGCGGGGTATTTCCTGCAAGGATAAGGATGTGTTAGTACCGTTGTATACAGAGTTGGTGAGACCCCATCTGGAATACTGTGTGCAGTTCTGGTGTCCCATGTTCAAGAAGGATGAATTCAAACTGGAACAGGTTCAGAGACGGGCTACGAGGATGATCCGAGGAATGGAAAAACTGCCTTATGAAAGGAGACTCAAAGAGCTTGGCTTGTTTAGCCTGGCCAAAAGAAGGCTGAGGGGGATATGCTCGCCCTATATAAATATATCAAGGGGGTTAACATTAGGGAGGGAGAGGAATTATTTAAGTTTAGTACTAATGTAGCCACGAGGACGAATGGGTGTAAACTGGATATTAGGAAGTTTAGACTTGAAATTAGACGAAGGTTTCTGACCATTAGGGGAGTGAAGTTCTGGAATAGCCTTCCGAGGGAAGTAGTAGGGGCAAAAGACTTTCCTGGCTTTAAGACAAAGCTTGATAAGTATATGGAGGGGATGTTATGATAGGATCGTTAATTTGGGCAATTGATCTTGAATTACCACCAGACAGGTCTGCTCAATGGTCTGCGAGGAGATGTTGCATGCGATGGGTACTGAGTTGCTGCGGAGAATTCCTTCTTGGGTGCTAGCTGGTGACTCTTGCCCACATGCTCAGGGTTTAGCTGATCGCCATATTTGGGGTCGGGAAGGAATTTTCCTCCAGGGCGGATTGGCAGGTGCCCTGGAGGTTTTTTGCCTTCCCCTGCAGCGTGGGGCACGGGTCGCTTGCTGGTGGTGTCTCTGCAGCCTGAGGTCTTCAAACCATTTTTGAGGATTTCAATAACTCGGTCCTGGGATAGGGGTTGTTATAAAATAGGATGGGTGGGATTCTGTGGCCTGCCTTGTGCAGGAGGTCAGACTAGATGATCAGATTGGTCCCTTCTAACCTCTGAGTCTATGAGTCTCTGAGTCTATGAGCTGTGGTTGGGGCTCCCAGGGGTTGGGCCCCTGAAGCTAGTGTTGGGGCCCCCAGGGGTTAAGCCCCTGGAGCTATGGTTCGGGCGCTCACGGGTTGGGCACTTGGAGCTGGAGTTGGGGCCCCCAGGGGTTAGGTCCCTGGAGCTATGGTTCGGGCGCTCAGCGGTTGGGCCCCTGCAGCTGGGGTTTGGGTCCCCAGGGGTTGGGCCCCTGGAGATATGGTTCGGGCGCTCAGGGGTTGGACCCTTGGAGTTGGGGTCTAGGGCCCCAGGGGTTGGGCCCCTGGAGCTCGGGTTGGGGCCCCCAGGGGTTGGGCCCCTGGAGCTGGGTTTTGGGCCCCCAAGGGTTGGGTCCCTAGAGCTAAGGTTCGGGCGCTCAGGGTTTGGGCCCTTGGAGCTTGCGTCGAGGGCCCCAGCGGTGGGCCCCTGGAGCTGGGGTAAGGGCCATCAGAGGTTGGACCCTGGAGCTGGGGTTGGGGCCCCCAAGGGTTAGGCCCCTGGAGCTATGGTTCGTTCGCTCAGGGGTTGAGCCCCCGGAAGTGGGGTTGGGGACCCCAGGGGTTGGGCCCCTGGAGCTCGGGTTGGGGCCCCAAGGGGTTGGGCTCCTGTAGCTGGGTTTTGGGCCCCCAAGGGGTGGGCCCCTGGAGCTATGGTTCGGGCGCTGAGGGTTTCGGCCCTTGGAGCTTGGGTCGAGGGCTCCAGGAGATGGGCCACTGAAGCTGGGATTGGGGCCCCCAGGGGTAAGGACCCTGGAGCTATGGTTCGGGCGCTCAGGGGTTGGGCCCCTGCAGCTGGGATTGGGGCCCCCAGGGGTTGGGTCCCTGGACCTGGGGTTGTGGTCCCTAGGAGTTAGGCTCCTGGAGCTGGGGTTGGGGCCCCCAGGGGTAAAGCCCCTGGAGCTATGGTCCAGGTGCTCAGGGGTTGGGCCCCTGGAGCTGGGGTACGGACCCCCAGGGGTTGGGCCCCTGGAGCTGGAGTTGGGGCCCCCAGGGGTTAGGCCCCTGGAGTTATGACTCGGGCGCTCAGGGGTTGGGCCCCTGGAGCTGGGGTTGTGGTCCCCAGGAGTTAGGCCCCTGGAGCTGGAGTTATGGCCCCCAGGGGTTAAGCCCCTGGAGCTATGGTATTGGCGCTCAGGGGTTGGGCCCCTGGAACTGGGGTTCCAGTCCCCAGGGGTTGGGCCCCTGAAGTTAGTGTTGGGGCCCCCAGGGGTTAGGCCCTTGGAGCTATGGTTCGGGAGCTCAGGGGTTGGGCACTTGGAGCTGGGGTTGGGGCCCCCAGGGGTTAGGTCCCTGGAGCTAATGTTCGGGCGCTCAGGGGTTGGGCCCCTTCAGCTGGGGTTGGGGCCCTCAGGGGTTAGGCCTCTGGAACTATGGTTCGGGCGCTCAGGGGTTCGGCCCCTGGAGCTGGTGTTGGGACCCCCAGGAGTTAGGACCCTGGAGCTATGGTTCGGGCGGTCAGGGGTTGGGCCCTTGGAGCTGGGGTCGAGGGCCCCAGGGGTTGGGCCCCTGGAGCAGGGGTTGGAGCCCTGAGGGGTTGGGCCCCTGGAGCTGAGGTTCGGGCCCCCAGGTGTTAGGCCCCTGGAGCTATGGTTCGGGTGCTCAGGGGTTGGGCCCCTGGAGCTGGGGTTGGGGCCTCCAGGGGTTGAGCCCCTGGAGCATTGGTTCGGACGCTCCAGTGTTGGGTCCTTGGAGCTGGGGTCGAGGGCCTCAGGGGTTGGGCCCCTGGAGCTGGGGTTGGGGCCCCCAGGGGTTGGGCCCCTGGAGCTAGGGTTCGGGCGCTCAAGGGTTGGGCCCTTTGAGCTGGGGTCGAGGGCCCCTAGGGGTTGGGCCCCTGGAACTGGGGTTGGGGCCCCAAGGGTTAGGTCCCTGGAGCTATGGTTCAGGCGCTCAGGGGTTGGGCCCCTGGAGCTGGGGTTCGGTCCGCCAGGGGTTGGGCCTCTGAAGCTGGAGTTTGAGCCCCCAGGGGTTGGGCTACTGGAGTTGGTGTTGGGGCCCCCAGGGGTTAGGCCCCTGGAGCTATGGTTCGGGCGCTCAGGGGTTGGGCCACTGGAGCTGGGGTTGGGGCCCTCAGGGGTTGGGCCCCTGGAGCTATGTTTCGGGCGGTCAGGGGTTGGGCCCTTGGAGTTGGGGTTGGGGCCCCTAGGGGTTGGGCCCCTGGAACTGGAGTTGAGGCCCCAAGGGGTTAGGTCCCTGGAGCTATGGTTCAGGCGCTCAGGGGTTGGGCCTCTGGAGCTGGGGTTCGGTCCCCCAGGGGTTGGGCCTCTGAAGCTGGAGTTTCAGCCCCCAGGGGTCAGGCTCCTGGAGCTATGATTCGAGCGCTCAGGGGTTGGTCCCTTAGAGCTGGGGTCGAGGGCACCAGGGGTTGGGCCCCTGGAGCTGGTGTTGGGGCCCCCAGCGGTTAGGCCCCTGGAGCTTGGGTTAGTGCCCCCAGGGGTTAGACAGCTGGAGCTCTGGCTCGGGCGCTCAGAGGTTGGGCCCCTGGAGCTGGGGTTGCGGCCCCCAGGGGTTAGGCCCCTGGAGCTATGGTTCGGGCGCTCAGGGGTTGTCCCCTGGAGTTGGTGTTGGGGCCCCCAGGGGTTAGGCCCCTGGAGCTATGGTTCGGACGCTCAGGGGTTGGGCCCTTGGAGCTGGTGTTGGGGCCACCAGGGGTTAGGCCCCTCGAGCTGTGGTTCGGGCGCACAGGGGTTGAGCTCCTGGAGTTGGTGTTGGGCCCCCCAGTGGTTAGACCCCTGGAGCTATGTCTCGGGCGCTCAGGGGTTGGGCCCTTGGAGCTGTGGTCGAGGGCCCGAGGGGTTGGGCCCCTGGAGCTTGGGTTCGGGCACCAAGGGGTTAGGTCCCTGGAGCTATGGTTCGGGTGCTCAGGGGTTGGGCCCCTAGGGCTGGGGTTGGAGTCCCCAGGGGTTGAGCCTCTGGAGCTGGGGTTGGGGCCCCCAGGGGTTGGGCCCCTGGAGCTATGGTTCGGGAGCTCTGCGTTTGGCCCTTGGAGCTGGGGTTGGGGCCCCTAGGCGTTAGGCCTCTGGAGCTATGGTTCGGGCGCTCAGGGGTTGGGCCCTTGGAGCTGTGGACGAGGGCCCCAGGGGCTGGGCCCCTGGACCTGGGGTTGGGGTCCCCAGGGGTTAGGAACCTGGAGCTATGGTTCAGGCGGTCAGGGGTTGGGCCCCTGGAGCTGGGATTGGGGTCCCCAGGGGTTGGGCCTCTGGAGCTGGGGTTGGGGCCCCCAGGGGTTGGGCCCCTGGAGCTATGGCTCGGGCGCTCTGCGTTTGGTCCCTTGGAGCTGGTGTTGGGGCCCCTAGGGGTTAGGCCCCTGGAGCTATGGTTTGGGAGCTCAGGGGTTGGACCCCTGGAGCTGGTGTTGGGGCCCCCAGGGGTTCGTCCCCTGGAGCTATGTTTCGGGCGCTCAGGAGTTGGGCCCCTGAAGCTGTTCTTTTGGGCCCCCAGGGGTTAGGCCCCTGGAGCTACAGTTCAGGCGCTCAGGGGTTGGGCCTCTGGAGCTGGGGTTGGGGCCCCCAGGGGTTGGGCCCCTGGATCTATGGTTCGGGCGCTCCAGGGTTGGGCCCTTGGAGCTGGGGTCGAGGGCCCCAGGGATTGGGCCTCTGGAGCTGGGGTTGGGGCCCCCAGGGATTAGGCACATGGAACTGGTTTTGGGGCCCCTAGGGGTTGGGCCCCTGGAACTGAGGTTGGGGCCCCCAGGGCTTGGGCTCCTGGAGCTATGGTTGGGGCGCTCAGGGGTTGGGCCCTTAGAGCTTGGGTCGAGGGCCTCAGGGGTTGGGCTCCTGGAGCCGGGGTTGGGGCCCTGAGGGGTTGGTCCATTTGAGCTGGGGTTGGGGCCCCCATGGGTTAGGCCCCTGGAGCTATGGTTCGGGCTCTCAGGGGTTGGGCCGCTGGAGCTGGTGTTGGGGCTCCCAGGGGTTTGGCCCCTGGAGCTGCTGTTGGGGTCCCCAGGTGTTGGGCCCCTGGAGCTGCTGTTGGGTCCCCTAGGGGTTAGGCCCCTGGAGCGATGGTTCGGACCCCCAGGGGTTGGGCCCCTGGAGCTGGGGTTGGGGCCCCCAGGGGTTAGGCTCCTGGAGCTATGGTTCGGGCGTTCAGGGGTTGGACCCCTGGAGCTGGGGTTTTGGCCCCCAGGGGTTGGGCCCCTGGAGCTGGTGTTGGGGCCCCCAGGATTTGGGCTCCTGGAATTGGGGTTGGGGCCCCCAGGGGTTGGGCCATAGGAGCTTGGGTTGGGGACCAGAGGGGTTGGGCCCCAGGAGCTAGGGTTCGGACGCTCAGGGGTTGGGCCACTGGAGCTGAGGTTGGGGCCCTCAGGGGTTGGGCCCCTGGAGCTATGTTTCGGGTGCTCAGGGGTTGGGTCCCTGGAGCTGGTGTTGGGGCACCCAGGGGTTAGGCCCTGGAGCTACGGTTCAGGCGGTCAGGGGTTGGGCCCCTGGAGTTGGGGTTCGGGCCCAAAGGTGTTGGGCCCCTGGAGCTGGGGTTGGGGCCCCAAGGGGTTAGGTCCCTGGATCTATGGTTCAGGCGCTCAGGGGTTGGGCCCCTGGAACTGGGCTTCGGTGTCCCAGGGGTTGGGCCTCTGAAGCTGGAGTTTGAGCCCCCAGCGTTCAGACCCCTGGAGCTATGATTCGGGCGCTCAGGGGTTGGGCCCTTTGAGCTGGGGTCGAGGGCCCCAGGGTTTGGGCCCCTGGAGCTGGGGTTAGGGCCCCCAGGGGTTAGACAGCTGGAGCTATGGCTCGGGCGCTCAGGGGTTGGGCCCCTGTAACTGGGGTTGGGGCCCCAAGGGGTTAGGCCCCTGGAGCTATGGTTCAGGCGCTCAGGGGTTGGCCCCTGGAGCTGGTGTAGGGGCCCCAAGGGGTTAGGCCCCTGAAGCTATGGTTCGGGCGCTCCAGGGTTGGGCCCCTGGAGCTGGGGTTTTTTCCCCCAGGGGTTGGGCCCCTGGAGGTGGGGTTGGGGTCCCCCAGGGGTTAGGCCCCTGGAGCTATGGTTCGGGCGCTCAGGGGTTGGGCCCCTGGAGCTGGGGTTTTGGCCCCCAGGGGTTGGGCCCCTGGAGCTGGTGTTGGGTCCCCCAGCAGTTGGGCTCCTGGAATTGGAGTTGGGGCCCCCAGAGGTTGGTAAATGGAGCTACGGTTGGGGTGCTCAGGGGTTGGGCCACTGGTGCTTCGGTTGGGGCCCCCAGGAGTTGGGCCCCAGAAGCTATGGTTCGGATGCTCAGGGGTTGGGCCACTAGAACTGGGGTGGGGGCCCCAGGGGTTGGACCCCTGGAGCTATGGTTCGGCTGCTCAGGGGTTGGGCAACTAGAACTGGGGTTGGGGCCACCAGGGGTTGGACTCCTGGAGCTATGGTTCGGGCGCTCAGGGGTTGGGCCCCTGGAGCTGGTGTTGGGGCACCCAGGGGTTAGGCCCCTGGAGCTATGGTTCAGGCGCTCAGGCGTTGGGCCCTTGGAGCTGGTGTTGGAGTACCCAGGGGTTAGGCCCCTGGGGCTATGGCTCGGGCGCTCAGGGGTTGGGCCCCTGGAGCTGGGGTTGGGGCCCCCAGGGGTTAGGCCCCTGCATCTATGGTTCGGGTGCTCAGGGGTTGGGCCCCTGGAGCTGGAGTTGTGGCCCCTAGGGGTTAGGCCCCTGGAGCTATGTTTCGGGCGCTCAGGGGTTGGGCCCCTGGAGCTATTGTTGGGGCCCCCAGTGCCTACGCCTCTAGAGCTATGGTTCAGGAGCTCAGGGGTTGGGCTCCTGGAGTTGGTGTTGAGGCCCCCAGAGGTTAGGCCCCTGGAGCTATTGTTCGGGCGCTCAGGGGTTGGGCCCTTGGAACTGGGGTCGAGGGCCCAAGGGGTTAGGTCCCTGGAGCTTGGGTTGGGGTCCCAAGCGGTTAGGCCCCTGTTGCTATGGTTTGGGCGCTCCGGGGTTGGGACCCTGGAGCTAAGGTTGGGGCCCATAGGGGTTAGGCCCCTGGAGCTATGGTTCCGGCGCTCTGGGGTTGGGCCCTTGGAGCTGTGGTCGAGGGCCCCAGGGGTTGGGCCCCTGGAGCTGGGGTTGGGGTCCCCAGGGGTTAGTAACCTGGAACTATGGTTCAGACGGTCAGGGGTTGGGCCCCTGGAGCTGGGGTTGGGGTCCCCAGGGGTTGGGCCTCTGGAGCTGGGTTTTGGGGCCCCCAGGGGTTGTGCCCTTGGAGCTTGGATCGAGGGACTCAGGGTTAGGGCTCCTGGACCTGGGGTTGGGGCCCTGACGGGTTGGTCCATTTGAGCTGGGGTTAGGGCCCCCAGGGGTTAGGCCCCTGGAGCTATGGTTCGAGCGCTCAGGGGTTGCGCCCTTGGAGCTAGTGTCGAGGGCCCAAGGGGTTGGGCTCCTGGAGCTGGTGTTGGGACCCCCAGGGGTTAGGCCCCTGGAGCTGCTGTTGGGGCCCCCAAGGGGTTGGACCCCTGGAGCTAGGGTTGGGGCCCCCAGGGCTTAGGCCCCAGGAGCTATGGTTCGGGCGCTCAGGGGTTGGGCCTCTGGAGCTGGGGTTGGGGCCCCCAGGGGTTGGGCCCCTGGAGCTATGGTTTGAGCGCTCAGGGATTCGGTCCTTGGAGCTGGTGTCGAGGGCCCCAGGGGTTGAGCCCCTCGAGCTGGGGTTGGGGCCCCCAGGGGATCGGCCCCTGGAGCTGGTGTTGGGGCCCCCAGGGGTTAGGCCCCTGGAGCTATGGTTCGGGCTCTCAGGGGTTGGGCCCCTGGAGCTGGGGTTGGGGCCCCCAGGGGTTGGACCCCTGGAGCTGGGGTTCGGGCACCCAGGGGTAGGGCCCATGGAGCTACGGTTGGGGCCCCCAGGGGTTGAGCCCCTGGAGCTGGGGTTCGGACCCCCAGGGGTTGGGCCTCTGGAGCTGGGGTTGGGGCCCCCAGAGGTTAGGCCCCTGGAGCTATGGTTCGGGCGCTCAGGGGTTGGGCCTCTGGAGTTGGGGTTTTGGCCCCCAGGGGTTGGGCCCCTGTAGCTGGTGTTCGGTCCCCCAGCAGTTGGGCTCCTGGAATTGGGGTTGGGGCCCCCTGGGGTTGGGCCCATGGAGCTACGGTTGATGTGCTCAGGGGTTGGGCCACTGGAGCTTGGGTTGGGGCCCCCAGGGGTTGGACCACTGGAGCTATGGTTCGGGCGCTCAGGGGTTGGGCCATTAGAACTGGGGTTGGGGCCCCCAGGGGTTAGGACCCCTGGAGCTATGGTTCGGGTGCTCAGGGGTTGGGCCCTTGCAGCTGGTGTTGGGGCACCCAGGGGTTAGGCCCCTGGAGCTATGGTTCAGGCGCTCAGGGGTTGGGCCCTTGGAGCTGGTGTTGGAGCACCCAGGGGTTAGGCCCCTGGAGCTATGGCTCGGGTGCTCAGGGGTTGGGCCCCTGGAGCTGGGGTTGGGGCCCCCAGGGGTTAGGCCCCTGGATCTATGGTTCGGGCGCTCAGGGGTTGGGCCCCTGGAGCTGGTGTTGTGGCCTGCAGGGGTTAGGCCCCTGGAGCTATGATTCGTGCGCTCAGGGGTTGGGACAATGGAGCTGGTATTGAGGGCCCCAGGGGTTAGACCCCTGGAGATATGGTTCGGGCGCTCAGGGGGTGGGCCCCTGGAGCTGGGGTTGGTGTCCCCAGGGGTTGGGCTACTGGAGCCAAACCCCTGGGGGCCCCAACACCAGCAACAGAGGCCCAACCCTGGGGGCCCCAAGCCCAGCTCCCCGGGCCCAACCTCTGAATGACCGAACCATAGCTCCAGGGGCCTAACGACTGGGGGCCCCCTAGCTCCAGGGGCCCAAACCATGAGCGAACGAACCATAGCTCCAGAGGCCTAACCCCTGGGGGCCCCAACACCAGCTCCAGGAGCCCAACCCTTGAGCGTCCAAACCATAGCTCCAGGGCCTTACCCCTGGGGGCTCCAACCCCAGCTCCAGGGGCCGAACCCCTGAGGGCCCCAAACCCAACTCCAGGGGCCCAACTCCTGGGGGTCGCAACCCCAGCTAGAGGGGCCCAACCCCTGAGCGCCCGAACCATAGCTCCAGGAGCAAACCCCTGGCGGCCCCAACACCAGATTGAGGGGCCCAACACCTGAGCGCCCGAACCATAGCTCCAGGGGCCTAACCCCTTGAGGCCCCAACCCCAGCTCCAGGGGCCCAACCCCTGGGGGCTCCAACCGGAGCTCCATGGGCCCAACCCCTGGGGTCCCCAAAACCAGTACCAGGGGCCAAACCCCTGGGGGCCCCAACCCCAGCTCCAGGGACCCAACCCCTGAGCGCCCGAACCATAGCTCAAGGGGCCTAACCACTTGGGGCCCCAACCCCAGCTCCAGGAGCTCAACCCCTAGGGCCCTCGACCAAAGCTGCAAGTGCCCAAACCCACAGCGCCCGAACCAAAGCTCCAGGGGCCAGACCCCTGGGGGTCCCAGCAACAGCTCCAAGAGCCCAACCCCTGAGCGCCCGAACCATAGCTCCAGGGACCTAACCCCTGGGGGCCCCAACCACAGCTCTACGGGCCCAATCCCTGGGTGCCCCAACCCCAGCTCCAGGGGCCCAACCCCTGGGGCCCTCGACCCCAGCTCCAAGGGCCCAACCCCTGAGCGCACAAACCATAGCTCCAGGAGCCCAACCCCTGGGGGCCCCAACACCAGCTCCAGAGGCCCAACCCCTGAGCGCCCGAATCATAGCTACATGGGCCTAACCCCTGGGGGCCCCAACACCAGCTCCAGAGTCCCAACCCCTGAGCGCTCGAACCATAGCTCCAGGGGTCTAACCCCTGGGGTCCCAATCCCAGTTCCAGGGGCACAACCCCTTGGGTCCCAACCCCAGTTCCAGGGGCCCAACCCCTGGGGGCCCCAACACCAGCTCCAGAGGCCCAATCCCTGAGTGCTCGAACCATAGCTCCAGGGGTCTAACCCCTGGGGTCCCAACCCAAGTTCCAGGGTCCCAACCCCTGGGGGCCCCAACACCAGCTCCAGAGGCCCAACCCCTGAGCGCTCGAGCCATAGCTCCAGGGGTCTAACCCATGGGGTCCCAACCCGAGTTCAAGGGACCCAACCCCTGGGGGCCCCAACCCAAGCTCCAGGGGCCCAACCCCTGAGCGCCCGAATCATAGCTCCATGGGAATAACCCCTGGGGGCCCCAACATCAGCTCCAGGGGCCCAACCCCTGAGCGCCCGAACCATAGATCCAGGGGCCCAACCCTTGGGGTCCCAACCCCAGCTCCAGAGGCCCAACCCCTGGTGACCCCAACCCCAGCACGAGGGGCCCAACCCATGGGGCCCTCGACCCCAGCTCCAAGGGCCCAACCCCTGAGCGCCCGAACCATAGCTCCAGGGGCCTAACCAATGGGGACCCCAACCCCAGCTCCAGCGGCCCAACCCCTGGGGGCCCCAACACCAACTCCAGGGGCCCAACCCCTGAGCGCCCGAGCCATAGCTCCAGGGGCCTTACCCCCGGGTGCCCCAACCCCAGCTCCAGGAGCCCAACCCCTGGGGGCCCCAACACTAGCTCCAGGGACCCAACCCCAGAGCGCCCGAAGCATAGCTCCAGGGGCCGAACCCCTGAGCGCCCGAACCATAGCTGCAGGGGCCTAACCCCTGGGGGCCCAAACACCAGCTCCAGTGGCCCAATCCCTGGGGGCCCCAACACCAGCTCCAGGGGCCCAACCCCTAAGCGCCCTAACCATAGCTTCAAGGGCCTAACCCCTGGGCTTCCGAACCCCAGCTCCAGGGGCCCAACCCCTGAGCGCCAGAACCATAGCTCCAGGGGCCTAACTCCTGGGGGCTCCAACCCCAGCTCCAGGGGCCCGACCCCTGAGCGCACGAATTATAGCTCCATGGGCCTAACCCCTGGGGGTCCCAACACCAGCTCCAGGGGCCCAAACCCTGAGCGCCCGAACCATAGCTCCAGGGCCCTAACCCCTGGGGTCCCAACCCCAGTTCCAAGGGCCCAACCCCTGGGGGCCCCAACCCCAGCTCCAGGGGCCCAACTCCTGAGCGGTCCCAACACCAGCTCCAGGATCCCAACCCCTGAGCGCCTGAACCATAGCTCCAGGGGCCCAACCCCTGAGACCCCAACCCTAGCTCCAGGGGCCAAACCCCTGACCGCTAGAACCATAGCTCCAGGGGCCTAATACCTGGGGACCCCAACCCCAGCTCCAGGGGTCCAACCCATGGGGCCCTCGACCCCAGATCCAAGGGCTCAAACTCTGAGCTCCCGAACCATAGCTCCAGGGGCCTCACCCCTGGGGACCCCAACACCAGCTTCAGAGGCCCAACCCCTGGTGGCCCGAATCCCAGCTCCAGGGTCCCAACTCCTGAGCGTCTGAACTATAGCTCGAGGGCCCAACCCCTGCGGCCCTCGACCCCAGATCCAAGGACTCAACCCCTGAGCACCCGAGCCATAACTCCCAGGGCCTAACCCCTGGGGGCCCCAACACCAGCTCCAGGGTCCCAACCCATGAGCGCCCGAACCATAGCTCCAGGGGCCTAACCCCTGGGGCCCCAACCCCAGCTCCAAGGGCCCAACCCCTAGGAGCACCAACCCCTGCTCCAGGGGCCCAACACCTGAGGGTACGAACCATAGCTCCAGGGACCTAACCCCTGGGGGCCCAACACCTTCTGCAGGGACCCGACCCCTGAGCACCCGAACCATAGCTCCAGGGGCCTAACCCCTGGGGGCCCTATCCCCAGCTCCAGGTGCCCAACCCCTGAGCGCCGGAACCATAGCTCCAGGGGCCTAACCCCTGTGGACCCCAATCCTAGCTCGAGGGGCTCAACCCCTGAGGACCCCAAGCGCAGGTACATTGCCCAACCCCTGAGTGTCCGAATCATAGCTCCAGGGGCCTAACCACTTGGGGCCGCAACCCGAGCTCTAGGGGCCCAACCCCTGGGGGCCCCAACACCAGCTCCAGGGGCCAAACCCCTGAGCGCCCGAACCATAGATCCAAGGGTCTAACCCCTGAGGGCCCCAACCATAGCTCCAGGGGCCCAACCCCTGGTGGCCACAACCTCAGCAACAGGGGCCTAACACCTGGGGGAACCAACACAAGCTCCAGGGGCCCAACCCCTGGGGGCCCCAACCCCAGCTCCAAGGTCCCAAGCCCTGAGCCCCCGAACCATAGATACAGGGGTCTAACCCCTGGGGACCCCAAGCCCAGCGCCAGGGGGCCCCAACCCCAGCTCCAGGGGCCCAACACCTGAATGCTCAAACCATAGCTCCAGGGGCCCAACCCCTGAGGGCCCCAACCCCAGCAACAGGGGCCCAAAACCTGGGGACCCCAACACCAGCTCCAGGGGCCCAACCCCTGAGCCCCCTAACCATATCTCTAGGGGCCCAACTCCTGGGGGCCCGAACCCCAGCTCCAGGAGCCCAACCTCTGAGGGCCCAAACACCAGCTCCAGGGGCCTAACCCCAGAGCGCCCGAACCATAGCTCCAGGGGCCCAACCCCTGAGCGCCCGAACCATAGCTCCAGGGCCCTCACCCCTGGGGACCCCAACACCAGCTCCAGGGGCCAACCCCTGGGGTTCCAAAACCAGCTCCAGGGGCCCAACCCCTGAGCGCCCGAACCATAGATCCAGGGGCCTAACACCTGGGGGCCCCCACCCCAGCTCCAAGGGCCAAACTCTGAGCGTCCGAACCATAGCTCCAGGGGCCTAACCCCTGGGGCCCCAACCCCAGCTCCAAGGGCCCAACCCCTAGGAGCACCAACCCCTGCTCCAGAGGCCCAACAACTGAGGGTACGAACCATAGCTCCAGGGACCTGCCCCTGGGGGCCCAACACCTTCTTCAGGGACCCAACCCCTGAGCACCCAAACCATAGCTCCAGGGTCCTAACAAATGGGGACCCCATCCCCAGCTCCAGGTGCCCAACCCCTGAGCACGGAAACCATAGCTCCAGGGGCCTAACCCCTGTGGACCCCAATCCTAGCTCCAGGGGCTCAACCCCTGAGGACCCCAAGCGCAGGTCCATTGCCCAACCCGAGTGCCCGAATCATAGCTCCAAGGGCCTAAACCCTTGCGGCCGCAACGCGAGCTCTAGGGGTAAAACCCCTGGGGGCCCCAACCCCAGCTCCAGGGGCCCAACCCCTGAACGCTCGAACCATAGCTCCAGGGGCCCAACCCCTTAGGGCCCCAACCCCAGCAACAGGGGCCCAACACCTGGGGACCCCAACACCAGCTCCAGGGGCCCAACCCCTGAGCCCCCTAACCATATCTCCAGTGGCCCAACCCCTGGGGGCCCGAACCAAAGCAACAGGGACCCAACACCTGGGGGCCCGAACCATAGTTCCAGGGGCCTAATTCCTGGGCGCCCAAACCCCAGCTCCAGGGGCCCAACACCTGGGGCCCTCGATCCAAGCTCCAAGAGCCCAACCTCTGAGCGCCCGAACCATAGCTCCATGGGCCTAAACCCTGGGGGCCCCAACCCCAGCTCCAGCGGCCCAACCCCTAGGGGCCCCAACCTCTGCTACAGGGGCCCAACCCCTGAGCGCCCGAACCATAGTTCCAGGGGCCTCACCCCTGGGGGACCCAAAACCACCTCCAAGGGCCCAACCCCTGAGCCTCCGAACCATAGCTCCAATGGCCTAACCCCTGGGGGCCCGAACCACTGCTCCAGGGGACCAAAACCTGGGGGCCCCAACACCAGCTCCAGGGACCCAACCCCTGAGAGCCCTAATTATAGCTCCAGGGGCCTAACCCCCGGGGGCCACAACCCCAGCTCCACGAGCCCAACCCCTGGGGGCCCCAACACCAGCTCCAGGGGCCTAACCCCAGAGCGCCCGAACCATAGCTCCAGGTGCCCAACCCCTGAGCGTCCGAACCATAGCTCCAGGGGCCTCACCCCTGGGGACCCCAACACCAGCTCCAGGGGCCCAACCCCTGGGGGCCTCCACACCAGCTCCAGAGGCCCAACCCCTGAGCGCCCAAACCATAGCTCCAAGGGCCTAAACCCTTGGCTCTACAGCCCCAGCTCCAAGGGTCCAACCCCTGAGCACTCGAACCATACCTCCAGGGGCCTCACCCCTGGGGGCCCCAACACCAGCTCCAGGGGCCAACCCATGGGGGCCCCAAGAAAAGCTCCAGTAGCCCAACCCCTGGGGGCCCCAACACCAACTCCAGGGGCCCAACCACTGAGCGCCCTAACCATAGCTCCAGGGGCCTAACCCCTAGGGGCCCCAACACCAGCTCCAGTGGCCCAACCCCTGGGCTCCCCAACCCCAGCTCCAAGGGTCTAACCCCTGAGCGCCAGAACAATACTTCCAGGGTCCTAACCCCTGGGGGCCCCAACACCAGTTCCAGGGGCCCAACCCCTGAGCGCCCGAACCATAGCTCCAGGGGCCTAACCCCTGGGGGCCCCAACCCCAGTTCCAGGGGCCCAACCCCTAGGGGCCTCAACAACAGCTCCAGGGGTCCAACCCCTGAGCGCTCGAACCATAGCTCCAGGGGCCTTACCCCCGGAGGCCCCAACCCCAGATCCAGGTACCCAATCCCTGGGGGCCCCCACCCTAGCTCCAAGGGCCCAACCCCTGAGCGCCCGAAACATAGATCCAAGAGTCTAACCCTTGGGGGCCCCAACCATAGCTCCAGGGGCCCAACCACTGAGCGCCCGAACCATAGCTCCAGGGGCCCAACCCCTGGTGGCCACAACCTCAGCAACAGGGGCCTAACACCTGGGGGACCCAACACAAGCTCCAGGGGCCCAACCCCTGGGGGCCCCAACCCCAGCTCCAAGGTCCCAACCCCTGAGCCCCCGAACCATAGATACAGGGGCCTAACCCCTGGGGACCCCAAGCCCAGCGCCAGGGGGCCCCAACCCCAGCTCCAGGGGCCCAACACCTGAATGCTCGAACCATAGCTCCAGGGGCCCAACCCCTGAGGGCCCCAACCCCAGCAACAGGGGCCCAAAACCTGGGGACCCCAACACCAGCTCCAGGGGCCCAACCCCTGAGCCCCCTAACCATATCTCTAGGGGCCCAACTCCTGGGGGCCCGAACCCCAGCTCCAGGAGCCCAACCTCTGAGGGCCCCAACACCAGCTCCAGGGGCCTAACCCCAGAGCGCCCGAACCATAGCTCCAGGGGCCCAACCCCTGAGCGCCCGAACCATAGCTCCAGGGCCCTCACCCCTGGGGGCCCCAACACCAGCTCCAGGGGCCCAACCCCTTGGGGCCCCCACACCAGCTCCTGGGGCCCAACCCCTGAGCGCCCTAACCATAGCTCCAAGGGCCTAAACCCTTGGCTCCCGAGCCCCAGTTCCAAGGGTCCAACCCCTGAGCGCTCGAACCATAGCTCCAGGGGCCTCACCCCTGGGGGCCCCAACACCAGCTCCAAGGGCCCAACCCCTGAGCGCCCGAACAATACCTCCAGGAGCCTAACCCCTGTGGGCCCCAACACCAGTTCCAGGGGCCCAAACCCTGAGCCCCCGAACCATAGCTCCAGGGGCCTAACCCCCGGGGGCCCCAACCCCAGCTCCAGGGGCCCAACCCCTGGGACCCTCGACCCCAGATCCAGGGGCCCAACCCCTGAGCGCTCGAGCCATACTCCAGGGGCCCAAACCCTGACGGTCCCAACACCAGCTCCAGGGGCCCAGCCCCTGGGGTTCCAAAACCAGCTCCAGGGGCCCAACCCCTGAGCGCCCGAATCATAGATCCAGGGGCCTAACACCTGGGGGTCCCCACCCCAGCTCCAAGGGCCAAACCCCTGAGCGTCCGAACCATAGCTCCAGGGGCCTAACCCCAGGGGCCCCAACCCCAGCTCCAAGTGCCCAACCAATAGGAGCACCAACCCCTGCTCCAGAGGCCCAACAACTGAGGGTATGAACCATAGCTCCAGGGACCTAACCCCTGGGGGCCCAACACCTTCTTCAGGGACCCAACCCCTGAGCACGCAAACCATAGCTCCAGGGTCCTAACCCCTGGGGACCCCATCCCCAGCTCCAGGTGCCCAACCCCTGAGCGCGGGAACCATAGCTCCAGGGGCCTAACCCCTGTGGACCCCAATCCTAGCTCCAGGGGCTCAACCCTTGAGGACCCCAAGCGCAGGTCCATTGCCCAACCCGAGTGCCCGAATCATAGCTCCAAGGGCCTAACCCCTTGGGGCCGCAACCCGAGCTCTAGGGGTACAACCCCTGGGGGCCCCAACACTAGCTCCAGGGGCCCAACCCCTGAGCGCCCGAACCATAGCTCCAAGGGCCTAACCCCTGGGGGCCCCAACCATAGCTCCAGGGGCCCAACCACTGAGCGCCCGAACCATAGCTCCAGGGGCCCAACCCCTGGTGGCCACAACCCCAGCAACAGGGGTCTAACACCTGGGGGACCCAACACAAGCTCCAGGGGCCCAACCCCTGGGGGCCCCAACCCCAGCTCCAAGGGCCCAACCCCTGAGCCCCCGAACCATAGCTACAGGGACCTAACCCCTGGGGACCCCAAGCCCAGCGCCAGGGGGCCCCAACCCCAGCTCCAGGGGCCCAACCCCTGAACGCTCGAACCATAGCTCCAGGGGCCCAACCCCTTAGGGCCCCAACCCCAGCAACAGGGGCCCAACACCTGGGGACCCCAACACCAGCTCCAGGGGCCCAACCCCTGAGCCCCCTAACCATATCTCCAGTGGCCCAACCCCTGGGGGCCCGAACCCCAGCAACAGGGACCCAACACCTGGGGGCCCGAACCATAGCTCCAGGGGCCTAATTCCTGGGCGCCCAAACCCCAGCTCCAGGGGCCCAACACCTGGGACCCTCGATCCAAGCTCCAAGAGCCCAACCTCTGAGCGCCCGAACCATAGCTCCAGGGGCCTAACCCCTGGGCGCCCCAACCCCAGCTCCAGGGGCCCAACTCCTGAGCGCCCGAACCATAGCTCCATGGGCCTAACCCCTGGGGGCCCCAACCCCAGCTCCAGGGGCCCAACCCCTAGGGGCCCCAACCTCTGCTACAGGGGCCCAACCCCTGAGCGCCCGAACCATAGCTCCAGGGGCCTCACCCCTGGGGGCCCCAAAACCACCTCCAAGGGCCCAACCCCTGAGCCTCCGAACCAGAGCTCCAGGGGCCTAACCCCTGGGGGCTCGAACCACTGCTCCAGGGGCCCAAAACCTGGGGGCCCCAACACCAGCTCCAGGGACCCAACCCCTGAGAGCCCTAATTATAGCTCCAGGGGCCTAACCCCCGGGGGCCCCAACCCCAGCTCCAGGAGCCCAACCCCTGGGGGCCCCAACACCAGCTCCTAGGGCCTAACCCCAGAGCGCCCGAACCATAGCTCCAGGGGCCCAACCCCTGAGCGCCCGAACCATAGCTCCAGGGGCCTAACCCCTAGGGGCTCCAACCCCAACTCCAGGGGTCCAACCCCTGGGGGCCCCAACACCAGCTCCAGTGGCCCAACCCCTGGGGGCCCGAACACCAATTCCAGGGGCCCAACCCCTGAGAGCGGGAACCATAGCTCCACGGACATAACCCCCGGTGGACCCCAACACTAGATCCAGGGGCCCAACCCCTGGGGTCCCGAACACCAGCTCCAGGGGCCCAACCCCTGAGCGCCTGAACCATAGCTCCAGGGGCCTAACCCCTGGGGGCCCCAACACCAGCTCCAAGGGCCCAACCCCTGAGCGCCAGAACAATACCTACAGGGGCCTAACCCCTGGGAGCCCCAACACCAGCTCCAGGGGCCCAACCCCTGAGCGCCCGAATCATAGCTCCAGGGGCTAACCCCTGGGGGCCTCAACCCCAGCTCCAAGGGCCTAACCCCTGAGTGCCCGAACCATAGCTCCAGGGGCCTAACCCCCGGGGGCCCCAACCCTAGCTCCAGGGGCCCAACCCCTGGGGCCCTCGACCTCAGCTCCAGGGGCCCAACCCCTGGGCTCCCGAGCCATAGCTCCAGGGGCCCAAACCCTGACGGCCCCAACACCAGCTCCAGGGGCCCAACACCTGAGCGCCCGAAACATAGCTCCAGGGGCCTAACCCCTGGGGGCCACAACACCAGCTCCAAGGGTCCAAACCCTGAGCGCCCGAACAGTACCTCCAGGTGCCTAACACCTGGGGGCCCCAACACAAGCTCCAGGGGCCCAACCCCTGAGCTCCCGAACCATAGCTCCAGGGGCCCAACCCCTGAGCGCCTGAACAATAGCACAAACGGCCTAACCCCTAGGGCCTCAACACCAGCTCCGGGGGCCCAACCCCTGGGGGACCCAACACCAGCTCCAAGGGCCCAACCCCTGAGCGCCCGAACCATAGCTTCAGGGGCCTAACCACCGGGGGCCCCAACCCCAGCTCCAGGGGCCCAACCCCTGGGGCCCTCGACCCCAGCTCCAGGGGCCCAACCACTGAGCGCCAAAACCATAGCTCCAGGGGCCCAACCCCTGAGCGCCCGAACCCTAGCTCCACGGACCTAACCCCTGGGGCTCCAACACCAGCCCCAGGGGACCAACCGCTGCGGGACCCAACACGAGCTCCAGGGGCCCAACCCCTGAGCGTCCGAACCATAGCTCCAGGGGCCTAACCTCTGGGGGCCCCAACCTCAGCTCCAGGGGCCCAACCCCTGGGGGTCCCAACACCAGTTCCAGGGGCACAACCCCTCAGCGCCCGAACCATAGCTCCAGGGGCCTAACCCCTGGGAGCCCCAACACCAGCTCCAGGGGCTCAACCCCTGGGGGCCCCAACACCAGCTCCAGGGGCCCAACCCCTGAGCGCCAGAAAAATACCTCCAGGGGCCTAACCCCTGGGAAGCCTAAAACCAGCTCTAGGGGCCCAACCCCTGAGCGCCCGAACTATAGCTCTAGGGGCCTAACCCCTCGGGTCCCCCACCCCAGCTCCAAGGGCCCAACCCCTGAGCGCCCGAACCATAGCTCCAGGGGCCTAACCCCCGGGACCCCCCACCCCAGCTCAAGGGGCCCAACCCCTGGGGCACTCGACCCCAGCTCCAGGGGCCCAACCCCTGAACGCCCGAACCATAGCTTCAGGGGCCCAACCCCTGAGCGCCCAAACCATAGCTCCAGGGTCCTAACCCCTGGGGCCCCAAAACCAGCTCCAAGAGCCCAACCCCTTGGGGCCCCAACAACAGCTCTGGGGGACGAACCCCTGAGCGCTCGAACCAAAGCTCCAGGGGCCTAACCCCTGAGGGCCCCAAACCCAGGTCCAGGGGCTCAATCCCTGGGGGCTCGAAAACCAGCTCCAGGGACCCAACCCCTGCGCACCCGAACCATAGCTCCAGGGGCCTAAACCCCGTGGGCCCCAACCCCAGCTCCAGAGGCCCAACCCCTGGGGTCCCAACACCAGCTTCAGGGGCCAAACCCCTGAGCGCCCGAACCATAGCTCCAGGGGCCTAACCCCAGCGGGCCCCAACCACAGCTCCAGGGGCCCAACCCCTGCGGGACCCAACACCAGCTCAAGGATCCCAACCCCTGGGGGCCCCAACACCAGCTCCAGGGGCCCAACCCCAGAGCGCCCTGACCATAGATCCAGGGGCCCAACCCCTGGGGGCCCCAACACCAGCTCCAGCGGCCCAACCCCTCAGCGCATGAACCATAGCTCCAGGGGCCTAACCCCTGGAGGCCCAACACCAGTCCCAGGGGCCCAACCCCTGGGGGCCCCAACACCAGCTTCAGGGTCCCAACCCCTGAGCGACCGAACCATAGCTCCAGAGGCCTAATCCCTGGGGGCCCCAACACCAGTTCGAAGGGCCGAACCCCTGAGCGCCGGAACAATACCTCCAGGGGCCTAACCCGTGGGAACCCCAACACCAGCTCCACGGGCCAACCCCTGATTTCCTGAACCACACCGCCAGAGGCCTAACCCCTGGGGCTCCAACACCAGCTCCAGGGGCCCAACCCCTGGGAGCCCCAACACCAGCTCCAGGGGCGCAACCCCAGAGCTCCCGAACCATAGCTCCATGCAGGAAATGCTCTGTGCATTACCCTGCGTGACCAAATGGTGGCACTGTTGCTCCATGCGAGGAAATGCTCTGTGCATTACCCTATGTGGCCACACAGTGTCACTCTTGCTCCATGCAGGAAATGCTCTGAGCATTACCCTGCATGGCCACACAGTGTTACTGTTGCTCCATGCGTGAAATGCTCTGGGTATTACTGTGATGGAGTAGGGACTGTCTGTGTGGGGGATGGGAGAGCAGAGGGTGACTTTAGGTCAGGGGCCCCAACACCAGCTCCAGGGGCACAACCCTTGAGCGCTCGAACCATAGCTACAGGGGCCTAACCCTTGGGGGCCCCCACCCCAGCTCCAAGGGCCCAAAACCTGAGCGCCCGAACCATAGCTCCAGGTGCCTAACCCCTGGGGGCCCCAACCCCAGCTCCAGGGACCCAACACCTGGGGGCCCCAACACCAGCTCCAGGGGCGCAACCCCTGAGCTCCCGAACCATAGCTCCAGGGGCCCAACCCCTGAGCGCCCGAACCATAGCTCCAGGGGCCTAACCCCTGGGGTCCCAACACCAAATCCAGGGGCCCAACCCCTGGGAGCCCCAAAACCAGCTCCAGGAGCCTAACCCGTGAGCGCCCGAAGCACAGCTCCAGGGGCCTAACACTAGGGGGTCCCAACCCCAGCTCCAGGGGTCCAAACCCTGGGGCCCTCGACAACAGCTGCAGGGGCCCAACCCCTGAGAGCCAGAACCATAGCTCCAGGGGCCCAACCCTTGAGCGCCCGAACCATAGTTCCAGGGGCCTAACCCCTGGGGCCCCAACATCAGCTCCAGGGACCCAACCCCTGAGCGCCCAAACCATAGCTCCAGGGGCCCAACCCCTGAGCGCCCGAACCATAGTTCCAGGGGCCTAACCCCTAGGGTCCCAACCCCAGCTCAAGGGGCACAAAACCTGGGGGCCCCAACACCAGCTCCAGGGGCCCAACCCCTGAGCGCCCGAACCATAACTCCAGGTTCCCAAGCCCCGAGGGTCCCAACCCCATTTTCAGGGGCCCAACCCCGGGGCCCTCGACCCCAGATCCAGGGGCCCAACCCCTGAGCGCCCAAACCATAGCTCCAGGGGCCCAACCCCTGAGCGCCCGAACCATAGCTCCAGGGGCCTAACCCCTGGGGGCCCACCACTAGCTCCAGGGGCCCAACCCCTGGGGGTCACAACACCAGCTCTAGGGGTCCAACCCCTGACAGCCCAAACCATAGCTCCAGTGGCCTAACCCCTGGGGGCCCCAACCCCAACTCCAGGGGCCCAACCTTTGGAGGCCCGAACACCAGCTACAGGGGCACAACCCCTGAGCCTCCGAACCATAGCTCCAGGGGCCTAACCCCCGGGGGCCCCAACCCCAGCTCCAGGGGCCTAAACCCTGGGGGGATCAACACCAGCTCCAGGGGCCCAACCCCTGAGCGCCCGAACCATAGTTCCAGGGGCCTAACCCCCGGGGACCCCAACCCCAGCTCCAGGATCCCAACCCCTCGGGGCCCCAACACCAGCTCCAGGAGCCTAACCCCTGGGGGTCCCAACACCAGCTCCAGGGGCCCAACTCCTGAGCGCCCGAACCATTGCTCCAGGGACCTAACCCCTGTGGGCCCCAACACCAGCTCCAAGGGCCCAACCCCTGAGTGCCCGAACCATAGTTCCAGGGGCTTAAACCCTGGAGGCCCCAACCCCAGGTCCAGGGGCCCAACCCCTGCGGGCCCCAACACCAGCTCGAGGGGCCAAACCCCTGAGCGCCCGAACCATAGCTCCAGGGGCCTATCCGGCGGGGGCTCCAACCCCAGCTCCAGGAGCCCAACCCCTGGGGTCCGCAACACCAGCTCCAGGGGCTCAACCCTAGAGCACCCGAACCATAGCTCCAGGAGCCCAACCCATGAGCGCCAGAACCATAGCTCCAGGGGCCGCACCCCTGGGGGCCCCAACACCAGCTCCAGGGGCCGAACCCCTCGGGGCTCGAACACCAGTTCCAGGGGCCCAACCCCTGAGCGCCCGAACCATAGCTCCAAGGGCCTAACCCCTGGGGGCTCCAACCCCAGCTCCAGGGGCCCAACCCCTAGGAGCCTCAACACCAGCTCCAGGGGTCCAACCCCTGAGTGCCCGAACAATAGCTCCAAGGGCCTTACCCCCGGAGGCCCCAACCCCAGATCCAGGGGCCCAATCCCTGGGAGCCCCAACACCAGCTCCAAGGGCCCAACCCCTGAGCGCCAGAACCATAGCTCCAGGGGCCTAACCCCCAGGGGTCCCAACCCCAGCTCCAGGGGCCCAACCCCTGAGCGCCCGAACTATAGCTCCAGGGGCTTAACCCCTGGAGGCCCCCACCCCAACTCCAAGGGCCCAACCCCTGAGCACCTGAACCACAGCTCCTGGGGCCTAACCCCTGGGGGTCCCATCCCCAGCTCCAGCTGCTCAAACCCTGGGGGCCCCAACGCCAGCTCCAGGGGTCCAACCCCTGAGCGCCCTAACCATAGCTCCAAGGGCCTAACCCCTGGGCTTCCGAACCCCAGTTCCAGGGGCCCAACCCCTGAGCGCCGAATATAGCTCCAGGGGCCTCACCCCTGGGGGCCCCAACACCAGCTCCAGGGGCCCAACCCCTGGGGCCCCCAACACCAGCTCCAGTGCCCCAACCCCTGGGGGCCCCAACACCAGCTCCAGGAGCCCAACCCCTGAGCGCCCGAACTATAGCTCCAGGGGCCTAACCCGTGAGAGCCCGAACCATAGCTCCAGGGGCCGAACCCCTGAGTGCCCGAACCATAGCTCTAGGGGCCTCACCCCTTGGGGGCACCAACACCAGCTCCAGGGGCTCAACCCCTGGGGGCCTCAACACCAGTTCGAAGGGCCGAACCCCTGAGCTCCGGAACAATACCTCCAGGGGACTAACCCCTGGGGCTCCAACACCAGCTCCAGGGGCCCAACCCCTGGGAGCCCCAACACCAGCTCCGGGGGCGCAACCCCAGAGCTCCCGAACCATAGCTCCATGCAGGAAATGCTCTGTGCATTACCCTGCGTGACCAAATGGTGGCACTGTTGCTCCATGCGAGGAAATACTCTGTGCATTACCCTATGTGGCCACACGGTGTCACTCTTGCTCCATGCAGGAAATGCTCTGAGCATTACCCTGCATGGCCACACAGTGTTACTGTTGCTCCATGCGTGAAATGCTCTGGGCATTACTGTGATGGAGTAGGGACTGTCTGTGTGGGGGATGGGAGAGCAGAGGGTGACTTTAGGTCAGGGGCCCTAACACCAGCTCCAGGGGCCCAACCCTTGAGCGCTCGAACCGTAGCTACAGGGGCCTAACCCTTGGGGGCCCCCACCCAGCTCCAAGGGCCCAAAACCTGAGCGCCCGAACCATAGCTCCAGGTGCCTAACCCCTGGGAGCCCCAACCCCAGCTCCAGGGACCCAACACCTGGGGGCCCCAACACCAGCTCCAGGTGCGCAACCCCTGAGCTCCTGAACCATAGCTCCAGGGGCCCAACCCCTGAGCGCCCGAACCATAGCTCCAGGGGCCTAACCCCTGGGGTCCCAACACCAACTCCAGGGGCCCAACCCCTGGGAGCCCCAAAACCAGCTCCAGGGGCCTAACCCGTGAGCGCCCGAAGCACAGCTCCAGGGGCCTAACCCCAGGGGGTCCCAAACCCAGCTCCAGGGACCCAACACCTGGGGGCCCCAACACCAGTTCCAGGGGCGCAACCCCTGAGCTCCCGAGCCATAGCTCCAGGGGCCCAACCCCTGAGCGCCCGAACCATAGCTCCAGGGGCCTAACCCCTGGGGTCCCAACACCAACTCCAGGGGCCCAAACCCTGGGAGCCCCAAAACCACCTCCAGGGGCCTAACCCATGAGCACCCGAAGCACAGCTCCAGGGGCCTAACCCCAGGGGGTCCCAACCCCAGATCCAGGGGTCCAAACCCTGGGGCCCTCGACAACAGCTGCAGGGGCCCAACCCCTGAGAGCCAGAACCATAGCTCCAGGGGCCCAACCCCTGAGCGCCCGAACCATAGCTCCAGGGGCCTGACCCCTGGGGCCCCAACATCAACTCCAGGGACCCAAACCCTGAGCGCCCAAACCATAGCTCCAGGGGCCTAACCCCTAGGGTAACAACCCCAGCTCCAGGGGCCCAACACCTGGGGGCCCCAACACCAGCTCCAGGGGCCCAACCCCTGAGCGCCCAAACCATAACTCCAGGGGCCCAAGTCCCGGGGGTCCCAACCCCATTTTCAGGGGCCCAACCCCGGGGCCCTCGACCCCAGCTCCAGGGGCCCAACCGCTGAGCGCCCAAACCATAGCTCCAGGGGCCCAACCCCTGAGCGCCCGAACCATACCTCCAGTGGCCTAACCCCTGGGGGCCCCAACCTCAGCTCCAGGGGCCCAACCTTTGGAGGCCCGAACACCAGCTACAGGGGCACAACCCCTGAGCGTCCGATCCATAGCTCCAGGGGCCTAACCCCCGGGGGCCCCAACCCCAGCTCCAGGGGCCTAACCCCTGGGGGCCCCAACACCAGCTCCAGGGGCCCAACCCGTGAGCGCCCGAACCATAGCTCCAGGGGCCTAACCCCCGGGGACCCCAACCACAGCTCCAGGATCCCAAACCCTCGGGGCCCCAACACCAGCTCCAGGAGCCTAACCCCTGGGGGTCCCAACACCAGCTCCAGGGGCTCAACCCCAGAGCGCCCGAACCATAGCTCCAGGGGCCCAACCCCTGAGGGCCCCAACACCAGCTCCAGGGGCCCAACTCCTGAGCGCCCGAACCATTGCTCCAGGGACCTAACCCCTGTGGGCCCCAACACCAGCTCCAAGGGCCCAACCCCTGAGTGCCCGAACCATAGTTCCAGGGGCCTAACCCCTGGGGGCCCCAACCCCAGGTCCAGGGGCCCAACTCCTGCGGGCCCCAACACCAGCTCGAGGGGCCAAACCCCTGAGCGCCCGAACCATAGCTCCAGGGGCCTATCCGGCGGGGGCTCCAACCCCAGCTCCAGGAGCCCAACCCCTGGGGTCCGCAACACCAGCTCCAGGGGCTCAACCCTAGAGCACCCGAACCATAGCTCCAGGAGCGCAACCCCTGAGCGCCAGAACCATAGCTCCCGGGGCCGCACCCCTGGGGGCCCCAACAACAGCTCCAGGGGCCGAACCCCTCGGGGCTCCAACACCAGTTCCAGGGGCCCAACCCCTGAGCGCCCGAACCATAGCTCCAGGGGTCTAACCCCTGGGGGCCCCAACCCCAGCTCCAGGGGCCCAACCGCTAGGGGCCTCAACACCAGCTCCAGGGGTCCAACCCCTGAGCGCCCGAACCATAGATCCAAGGGCCTTACCCCCGGAGGCCCGAACCCCAGATCCAGGGGCTCAATCCCTGGGAGCCCCAACACCAGCTCCAAGGGCCCAACCCCTGAGCGCCAGAACCATAGCTCCAGGGGCCTAACCCCCAGGGGTCCCAACCCCAGCTCCAGGGGCCCAACCCCTGAGCGCCCGAACTATAGCTCCAGGGGCTTAACCCCTGGGGGCCCCCACCCCAACTCCAAGGGCCCAACCCCTGAGCACCTGAACCACAGCTCCAGGGGCCTAACCGCTGGGTGTCCCATCCCCAGCTCCAGCTGCTCAACCCCTGGGGGCCCCAACGCCAGCTCCAGGGGCAAAACCCCTGAGCGCCCGAGCCATAACTCCAGGGGCCTAACCCCCGGGTGCCCCAACCCAAGCTCCAGGAGCCCAACCCCTAGAGTCCACAACACTAGCTCCAGGGGCCGAACCCCAGAGCGCCCGTAGCATAGCTCCAGGGGCCCAACCCCTGAGCGCCCGAACCATAGCTGCAGCGGCATAACACCTGGGGGCCCCAACACCAGCTCCAGTGGCCCAACCCCTGGGGGCCCCAACACCAGCTAAAGGAGCCCAACCCCTGAGCGCCCGAACTATAGCTCCAGGGGCCTAACCCGTGAGCGCCCGAACCATAGCTCCAGGGGACGAACCCCTGAGTGCCCGAACCATAGCTCTAGGGGCCTCACCCCTTGGGGGCCCCAACACCAGCTCCAGGGGCTCAAACCCTGGGGGCACCAACACCAGTTCCAGTGGCCCAACCCCTGGGGCCCCAACACCAGCTCCAGGGGCCCAACACCTGAGGGGCCCCAACACCAACTCCAGGAGTCCAAGCCCTGAGCGCCCGAATCATAGCTCCAGAGGCGTAACCCCTGGGGGCCCCAACACCAGCTACAGGAGCCCAACCCCTGAGCGCCCGAAACATAGCTCCAGGGGCCTAACCCCTTGGGGCCCCAACCCCAGCTCCAGGGGCCCAACCCCTAAGGGCCCCAACCCCAGCTCCAAGGGCCGAAAGGCGGAGCCCCCGAATCAAAGCTCCAGGGGCCCAACCCCTGGGGGCCCCAACCCCAGCTCTAGAGGCGCAATCACTGGGGACCCCAACCCTAGCTCCAGGGGACAAACTTCTGACCGCCCGAACCATAGCTCCAGGGGCCTAACCCCATGGGGCCCCAACCCCAGCTCCAGGGGCCCAACCCCTAGGGGCCCCAACCCGAGCTCCAAGGGCCCAAACGCGGAGCGCCCGTAGCATAGCTCCAGGGACCCAACCCCTGGGGGCCCCAACCCCAGCTTCAGGGGCCCAACACATGGGGCCCTCGACCCCAGGTCCAAGGACTCAATCCCTGAGCGCGCGAACCATAGCTCCAGGGGCCTAACCCCTTTGGGCCCCAACATCAACTCCAGGAGCCCAACCCCTGAGCGCCTGAACCATAGCTCCAGGGTCCTAACCCCTGGGGCCCCAAAACCAGCTCCAAGAGCCCAACCCCTTGGGCCCCAACAACAGCTCCGGGGGCCGAACCCCTGAGCGCCCGAACCAAAGCTCCAGGGGCCTAACCCCTGGAGGCCCCAGCCCCAGCTACAGGGGCCCAACCCCTGGGGGCCCCAAAACCAGCTCCAGGGACCCAACTCCTGAGCTCCCGAACCATAACTCCAGGGGCCCAACCGCTGAGCGCCTGAACCATAGTTCAAATGGCCTAACCCCTGGGGCCAAAACACCAGCTCCGGGGGCCCAACCCCTGTGGGCCCCAACACCAGCTCCAGGGGTCGAACAGCTGAGCGCCCGAATCATAGCTTCAGGGGCCTAACCCCTGGGGGCCACAACCCCAGCTCCAGGGGCCCAACCCCTGGGGGCCCCAACACAAGCTCCAGGGGCCCAACCCCTGAGCGCCCGAACCATAGCTTCAGGGCCTAACCCCCTGGAGCCCGAACCCCAGCTCCAGGGGCCTAACCCCTGGGACCCTTGACCCTAGCTCCAGGGGACCAACCCCTGAGAGCCCGAACCATAGCTCCAGGGGCCCAACCCCTGACGGCCCCAACACCAGATGCAGGGGCCCAACCCCTGAGCGCCCGAACCATAGCTACAGGGGCCTAACCCCTGGGGCCCCAAGACCAGCTCCAGGGGCCCAGCCCCTGAGGGCCCCAACACCAGCTCCAGGGGCCCAACCCCTGAGCGCCCGAACCATAGCTCCAGGGGCCTAACAGCTGGGGGCCCCCACCCCAGCTCCAAGGGCCCAACCCCTGAGCGCCCGAAACATAGCTCCAGGGGCCTAACCTCTGGGGGCCCCAACACCAGCTCCAAGGGCCCAACCCCTGAGCGCCCGAACAATACCTCCAAGTGCCTAACCCCTGGGGGCCGCAACACCAGTTCCAGGGGCCCAACCCCTGGGAGCAACAGCACCAGCTGCAGCGGCCCAACCCCAAAGCTCCTGAACCATAGCTCCATGCAGGAAATGCTCTGTGCATTACCCTGCGTGACCACATGGTGTCACTGTTGCTCAATGCGGGGAAATGCTCTGTGTATTACCCTGTGTGTCTACATGGTGTCACTGTTGCTCCATGCGGGTAAATGCTCTGTGTATTACCCTATGTGGCCACACGGTGTCATGCTTGCTCTATGGAGCAAATGCTCTGGGCATTCCCCTGCATGACCACACAGTGTTACTGTTGCTCCATGCGTGAAATGCTCTGGGCATTCCTGTGATGGAGTGGGGACTGTCTGTGTGGGGGATGGGAGAGCAGGGGGTGACTTTAGGTCAGGGGCCACAACACCAGCTCCAGGGGCCCAACCCCTGAGCGCCCGAACCATAGCTCCAGGGGCCCAACCCCTGAGCGCCCAAGCCATAGCTCCAGGGGCCCAAAACCTGAGCACCTAAACCATAGCTCAAATGGCCTAACCCCTGGGGCCCCAACACCAGCTCCGGGGGCCGAACCCTGGGGGCCTCAACACCAGCTCCGAGGGCCCAACCCCTGAGCCCTCGAACCATAGCTCCAGGGGCCTAACCGCTAGGGGCCCCAACCCCAGCTCCAGGGGCCCAACCCCTGGGGGCCCCAACACCAGCTCCAGGGGCCTAATCCCTGAGCGCCCGAACCATAGCTCCAGGGGCCTAACTCCTGGGCGCCCGAACCCTAGCTACAGGGACCTAACCCCTGGGGCTCCAACACCCACTCCAGGGGCCCAACCACTGGGGGCCCCAACACGAGCTCCAGGAGCCCAACCCCTGGGGTCCTCAACACAAGTTCCAGGGGCCCAAGCCCTTAGCGCCCGAACCATAGCTCCAGGGGCCTAACCCCCGGTGGGCCCCAACACCAGCTCCAGGGGCCCAACCCCTGGGGGCTCGAACACGAGCTAGAGGGGCCCAACCTCTGAGCGCCTGAACCATATCTCCAGGGGCCTAACCCCTGGGGGCCCCAACACCAGCTCCAGGGGCCCAACCCTTGAGCACCCGAACTATAGCTCTAGAGGCCTAACCCCTCGCGGCCCCCACCCCAGCTCAAAGGGCCGAACCCTTAAGCGCCCGAACCATAGCTCCAGGGGACTAACCCCCGGGGCCCCCAACCCCAGCTCCAGGGGCCAAACCCCTAGGGCCCTCAACCCCAGCTATAGGGGCCCAACCCCTGAGCGCCCGAACCATAGCTCCAGGGGCCCAACCCCTGAGCGCCAGAACCATAGCTCCAGGGTCCTAACCCCTGGGGCCCCAAAACCATCTCCAGGGGCCCAACCCCTGGGGGCCCCAACAACAGCTCCGGGGGCCGAACCCCTGAGCGCCCGAACCATAGCTCCAGGGGCCTAACCCCCGTGGGCTCCAACCCCAGCTCCAGGGGCCCAACCCCTGGGGTCCCAAAACCAGCTCCAGGGGCCAAGCAACTGAGCGCCCGAACCATAGCTCTAGGGGCCTAACCCCCGCGAGCCCCAACCCCAGCTCCAGGGGCCCTACCCCTGCGGGCTCGAACACCAGCTCCAGGGGCCTAACCCGTGAGCGCCCGAAGCCCAGCTCCAGGGGCCTAACCCCAGGGGGCCCCAACCCCAGCTCCAGGGGTCCAAGCCCTGGGGCTCTCGACCCCAGCTCCAGGGGCCCAACCCCGGAGCGCCAGAACCATAGATCCAGGGGCCCAACCCCTGGGGGCCCCAACCCCAGCTCCAGAGGCCCAACCCCTATGGGCCTCAGCACCAGCTCCAGGGGTCCAACCCCTGAGCGCCCGAACCTTAGTTCCAGGGACCTAACCCCTGGGGCTCCAATACCAGCCCCAGGGGCCCAACACCTGGGGGCCCCAACACGAGCTCCAGGGGCCCAACCCCTGAGCGCCCGAACCATAGCTCCAGGGGCCTAACCCCTGGGGGCCCCAACCCCAGCTCCAGGAGCAAAACCCCTGGGGGCCCCAACACCAGTTCCAGGGGAACAACCCCTGAGCGCCCGAACCATAGCTCCAGGGGCTTAACCCCTGGGGACCCCAACAGCAGCTCCAGGGGCTCAACCCCTGGGGGCCCCAACACCAGCTCCAGGGGCCCAACCCCTGAGAGCCCGAACCATAGCTCCAGGGGCCTAACCCCTGGGGGCCCCAACAGCAGCTCCAAGGGACCAACCCCTGAGCACCCGAAAAATACCTCCAGGGGCCTAACCCCTGGGAGGCCTAACACCAGCTCCAGGGGCCCAACCCTTGAGCACCCGAACTATAGCTCTAGGGGCCTAACCCCTCGGGGCCCACACCCCAGCTCCAAGGTCCCAGCCCCTAAGCGCCCGAACCATAGCTCCAGGGGCCTAACCCCCGGGGCCCCCAACTGCCGCTCCAGGGGCCCAACCCCTGGGGCCCTCGACCCCAGCGATAGGGGCCCAACCCCTGAGCGCCCGAACCATAGCTCCAGGGGCCCAACCCCTGAGCGCCCGAACCATACCTCCAGGGTATTAACCCCTGGGGCCCCAAAACCAGCTCCAAGAGCCCAATCCCTTGGGGCCCCAACAACAGCTCCGGGGGCCGAACCCCTGAGCGCCCGAACCAAAGCTCCAGGGGCCTAACCCCTGGAGGCCCCAAAACCAGCTCCAGGGGCCCAACCCCTGGGGGCCCGAAAACCAGCTCCAGGGACCCAACCCCTAAGCGCCCGAACCATAGCTCCAGGCGCCTAACCCCCGTGGGCTCCAACCCCAGCTCCAGGGGCCCAACCCCTGGGGTCCCAACACCAGCACCAGGGGACAAACCCCTGAGCGCCCGAACCATAGCTCGAGGGGCCTAACCCCCACGAGCCCCAACCACAGCTCCAGGGGCCCAACCCCTGGGGGCCCCAACACCATCTCCAGGGGCCCAACCCCTCAGCGCACGAACCATAGCTCCAGGAGCCTAACCCCTGGGGGCCAAACACCAGCCCCAGGGGCCCAACCGCTGGGGGCCCCAACTCCAGCTCCAGGGTCCCAACCCCTGAGCGACCGAACCATAGCTCCAAGGGCTTAATCCCTGGAGGCCCCAACACCAGTTCGAAGGGCCGAACCCCTGAGCGACGGAACAATACCACCAGGGGCCTAACCCCTGGGGGCCCCAACACCAGCTCCAGGGGCCCAACCCCTGGGGGCCCCAACACCAGCTCCAGGGGCCCAACCCCTGAGCGCCCAAACAATACCTCCAGGGGTCTAACCCCTGGGGGCCCCAACACCAACTCCAGGGGCCCAACCCCTGAGCGCCCGAACTACAGCTCCAGGGGCCTAACCCCTGGGGGCCCCCACCCAAGATCCAAGGGCCCAACCCCTGAACGCCCGAACCATAGCTCCAGGGGCCTAACCCCTGGGGGCCCCAACCCCACCTCAAGCGGCCCAACCCCTGGAGTCCCCAACACCAGCTCCAGGGGCCCAACCCCTGAGCGCCCGAGCCATAACTCCAGGGGCCTAACCCCTGGGTGCCCCTGCCCAAGCTCCAGGAGCCCAACCCCTGGGGGCCCCAACACTAGCTCCACGGGCCCAACCCCAGAGCGCCCGAAGCATAGCTCCAGGGGCACAACCCCTGAGGGCCCCAACACCAGCTCCAGTGGTCCAACCCCTGGGGGCCCAACACCAGCTCCAGGGGCCCAATTCCTGAGCGCCCTAACCATAGCTCCAAGGGCCTAAACCCTGGGGGCCCCAACACCAGCTCCAGGGGCCTCACCCCTGGGGGCCCCAACACCAGCTCCAGGGGCCCAACCCCTGGGGCCCCCAACAAGAGCTCCAGTGGCCGAACCCCTGGGGGCCTCAACACCAGCTCCAAGGGCCCAACCCCTGAGCGCCCGAACTATAGCTCCAGGGGCCCAACCCGTGAGCGCCCGAACCATAGCTCTAGGGGCCTCACCCCTTGGGGGCCCCAACACCAACTCCAGGGGCCCAACCCCTGGGGGCACCAACACCAGTTCCAGTAGCCCAACCCCTGGGGGCCCCAACACCAGCTCCAGGGGCCCAACCCCTGAGCGCCAGAACCATAGCTCCAAAGGCGTAACCCCTGAGGGCCCCAACACCAGCTACAGGGGACCAACTCGTAAGCGCCCGAAACATAGCTCCAGGGGCCTAACCCCTTGAGGCCCCAAACCCAGCTCCAGGGGCCCAACCCCTAGGGGCCCCAAACCCAGCTCCAAGGGCCCAAACGCGGAGAGCCCGAAGCATAGCTCCAGGGGCCCAACCCCTGGGGGTCCCAACCCCAGCTCCAGAAGCCCAACCACTGGGGACCCCAAACCCAGCTTCTGGGGCCCAACCCATTGGGCCCTCGACCCCAGGTCCAAGGACCCAACCCCTGAGCGCGCGAACCATAGCTCCAGGGGCCTAACCCCTGGGGGCCCCAACCCCAGCTCCAGGGGCCCAAACCCTGGGGTCCTTAACACCAGCTCCAGGGGCCCAACCCCTGGGGCCCTCGACCCCAGCTCCAGGGTCCCAACTCCTGAGCGCCTGAACCATAGCTCCAGGGACTAACCCCTGGGGGCCCGAACCCCAGCTCCAGGGGCCCAAACCCTGGGGGCCCCAACCCCACCTCCAGGGGCCCAATCCCTGGGGCCGTCGACCCCAGATCTAAGGGCCCAACCCCTGAGCGCCCGAGCCATAGCTCCTGGGGACCAACCCCTGAGGGCTCCAACTCCAGCTCCAGGGGCCCAACCCCTGAGCGCCCGAACTATAGCTCCATGGGCCTATCCCCAGAGGGCCCCAACCCCAGCTCCAGGGGTCCAACCCCTGAGCCCCCGAACCAGAGCTCCAGGGCCTAACCCTTTTGGCCCGAACCCCTGCTCCAGGGGCCAAACCTCTGGGGACCCCAAGCCCAGCTCCAGGGGCCCAACCCCTGGGGCCCTCGACAACTACTCCAAGGGCCCAACCCCAAAGCTCCCAAACCACAGCTCCAGGGGCCCAACCCCTGAGCGACCAAGCCATAGCTCCAGGGGCCCAACCCCTGAGCGCCCTAACCATAGCTCCAGGGGCCTAACCCCTGGGGGCCCAACACCAGCTCCAGGGGCCCAACCCCTGGGGGTCACAATGCCAGCTCTAGGGACCCAACCCCTGAGAGCCCAAACTATAGCTCCAGTGGCCTAACCCCTGGGGGCCCCAACCCCAGCTCCAGGGGCCCAAACTCTGGAGACCCCAACACCAGCTACAGGGGCACAACCCCTGAGCGTCCGAACCATAGCTCCAGGGGCCTAACCCCCGGGGGCCCCAACCCCAGCTCCAGGGGCCCAACCCCTGGGGGCCCCAACACCAGCTCCAGGGGCCCAACCCCTAAGCGCCCGAACCATAGCTCCAGCGGCCCAACCCCTGGGGGCCCCAACACCAGCTCCAGGGGCCCAACCCCTAAGCGCCCGAACCATTGCTCCATTGGCCTAACCCCTGTGGGCCCCAACACCAGCTCCAAGGGCCCAAACCCTGAGAGCCCGAACCATAGCTCCAGGGGCCTAACCCCTGGGGGCCCCCACCCCAGCTCCAAGGACCCAACCCCTGAGCTCGCGAACCATAGCTCCAGAGGCCTAACCCCTGGGGGCCCCAACCCGAGGTAAAGGTGCCCAAGCCCTGGGGGCCCCAACACCAGCTCCAGGGGCCAAACCCCTGAGCGCCCGAACCATAGCTCCAGGGGCCTATCCGCCGGGGGCCCCAACCCCAGCTCCAGGAGCCCAACCCCTGGGGTCCGCAACACCAGCTCCAGGGGCACAATCCCTGAGCGCCCGAACCATAGCTCCAGGAGCCCAACCCCTGAGCGCATGAACCATAGCTCCAGGGGCCTCACCCCTGGGGGCCCCAACACCAACTCCAGGGGCCAAACCCCTGGGGGCCCCAACACCAGTTCCAGGGGCCAAACGCCTGAGCGCCCGAACCATAGCTCCAGGGGCCTAACCCCTGGGGGCCCAACACCAGCCCCAGAGGCCCAACCCCTGGGGGCCCCAACACCAGCTCCAGGGTCCCAACCCCTGAGCGACCGAAACATAGCTCCACGGGCCTAATCCCTGGGGACCCCAACACCAGTTCGAAGGGCCGAACCCCTGAGCGCCGGAACAATACCTCCAGGGGCCTAACCCCTGGGGGCCCCAACACCAGCTCCATGGGCCCAACCCCTGATTTCCAGAACCATAGCTCCAGTGGCCTAACCCCTGGGGGCCCCCACCCCAGCTCCAAGAGCCCAACCCCTGAGCGCCCGAACCATAGCGCCAGGGGCCTAACCCCTGGGGCCCCAACACCAGCTCCAGGGGCCCAACCCCTGGGAGCCCCAACACCAGCTCCAGGGGCGCAACCCCAGAGCTCCCGAACCATAGCTCCATGCAGGAAATGCTCTGTGCATTACCCTGCGTGACCACATGGTGGCACTGT
>NW_026115022.1:0-13991 GCF_025201925.1 Gopherus flavomarginatus | reverse complement strand
TGAAAGCTGCAGGCTTAACTGAAAACAGCTTAAGAAGTGTTTCTATCTCCAATACTCAGATACTGTTACCGAAATATTGGGTTTGCCTAGCTGAGAGCCAATTAACAGCCTGACAGGGATAAGGAAAAATGCTTTATTTTGCAGAAAAAAGGAGAGCCTGTACCTTGGTACAAAAGACTTTGTTTTACACAAATTTTACAAACCTTTTATACACATTTAGACAAAGACCCTTGCGTGTTAATACTTGATTGGTAAGTGTAAAGTTTTATGTTTTTTTAATTTAAGTAGAACTAATTGGTTAGGAGCAGGATCTTCCTGCCTTGAGGCAGAGACAAAGAGATAGTGCAAAAATGCAAATTATTGTGTTTATGAGCAGTACTTACTTCCCCCTCACCTACTGGCCGCTTGTAATTTATTAAGGGGAGTTAGCCAGCTTTTACAATTTTTTTTTCGGGCCTGGCAAGCCCAGATTGCCAGACCCGTTACGTAATTTACGATTAAGCTGAAGAGACAGGTACTGAGTTGTTTTACGGACAGCAGAACCTTTGGTTACAGCATTATACAGACATTTTGCACATTGTATTACTATTTAAACAATACATGGGAAGAACAGGCAGAAAATAATTTATTTAACAATTGTAAGGAAATGGCCAGTAAACCATGACCCAGGGACTGGGAGAAGGTTTTTAAAATTAAAGGTGTGATTAAGAGATACAGCATGAAAAATAACAGCAGCGTTTTTAATAGCCTATAAATTTTGTTTAATTAAGCCAGAATAATTAACATAAAAACAGCATTTTTTTTGATGCAAGCACAAGTTTTTTTTATTTTAGCATTTATAGCATTTAGCACACATTTATTTTGCAAAGCCAGTTTTGCTACTTTATAAATTTTTTTTTGTAACTTTTGAAAAGCGTTTATTAATGCATTAGCCGCTTTTTTTAAACTTTGCAGAAATATTTACAACTGCTTTTTTTAGTTTAGCCAACCTCAACCCAGGAATGAACGCACGGACAAAGAATGGAATTTTGTTTGTTTGACAACTAAGGGATTGGGGCACTGACTATAAATTAGTTAGCTATACCA
Organism: Gopherus flavomarginatus; assembly: GCF_025201925.1. NCBI lineage: Eukaryota > Metazoa > Chordata > Testudines > Testudinidae > Gopherus > Gopherus flavomarginatus. The sequence goes on along the minus strand of NW_026115022.1, from coordinate 12,905 downwards.
GGTGGTTTAATTTTTTAGATGTTTTGGTGAATAATTTAGTTTTACATGCATTTTTTTATGGACCCTTCAGGATTCGGTATGTGGAAGCGCACCCCTCCCCCAACTGGTTTAAATGCTTGGAAGAAGCACTGTGAATGTTTACACTTTTACTTAGAAAGTGTTTAAATATGTGTTTATGACCACAGATTAGATGGTACTTTTAATGTGTTTGTAAGGGCAGTGGGCCAAGTCTGGTGCTTAAGATTACTTTGAATGGCCATTAGCTGGTTATTTAGGAAATTTTGAATTTTAAACATACTCGATTTTACTGCAATGCCTTTTTAGCCTCAGTGATATTTAATACTATTTTTGTTAGTAACTTTTGGGTTATAGAACTAAGGGTGGAAATAACATGTAACTTACCAACTTTAGCCTGTACCTGGGTTAGCTGAGCTTTAGAAATAAGGCTAGTGGCCTTTTTTAGTTGGCCCAATTTTTTATTATGTTTTTGGCTTTTAATAATATTTTAAATGGCTGCTGCGCTATTGGCCCCATTTTATAGGGATTTGGTTAGGTTTCTTTTTTTTTAGAGGAAATAACCCAGGCCTTTGTTGTGCTAATTTAATGGCAGCCCCTAGTGTTGTATTAATTACAGTTTATTGATATTTTAATACATTTTTTTTTGGTGTAGTACTATATTACATTTGTTGGTTGCATACCTTTAACTAATTTTAGGTACTTTTAAGAGGCATTGACATTAATAGCCTAGGAGGGGGTGTATTACAGAGTAACAGGGGAGATGGCAGAGGCAACAAGGTGCCTGTGGTACCTGTTATTTTAAATTTAATTAGAGAGAGAAATAGATACTGAAGGATTTATTTAGAACACAGGGCGCAGCCTGTAGAACAAACCCCAAAATTTAATTAATATTACAATTTTAAGCATGGGTTTTACAAATTTTTTTTTTGCCAGTGTATGATTTTTTGTTTTTTTACCAGGGTTAGTTTTTAATGTTTTTTTTAGTTAGGAATTTTCGGACTTTGGCAATTTTAGTGGAGTGAGTGTTTTTTTTTTGTTTTTTTGAAACAGTTGTGGTTTAGCGTTTTACAGGGAAGAGGTTACCAGCATATTACTCTGCAATGGTTTTGATTTTTTTAGAAAAATTTAAAGGCATAGTAGATTTGTTAATGGACAAGGGAGAGGTTACAAGCACTTTACCTTGTACTTTTTTTTTGCTGTTTAGAAGGCACAGTGGAGCTAGAAGGAGAAATAGGCTAATTATTATTAGGAGAATTTTTTTGATGTGGAGGGGTTTGTTTGCAGTGAGAATTATGGGTTTAAGCAGTTAGTTTTTGGCACTTTACAGGTGTTGGTAGTTAACAGGACTTTCCAGCGTGGAGCCAGAGCAGTTTTTTGTTGGTGGACCTTTATATTGATTTAGTTTTTTGATTTTAAGGAGTGGCAGGGCTGCTAGTGGCTTTGAGTAGCGCTTTTTTACCTGTGAGAAAAGAAACTTAACACATTTTATTAGCGCCTGACAGTGTTTTGCAGATTTTATAGCTGCTTGGGCACATTTAAGCCCCCCGCTCCTTTTTTTGGTTATTAGCCAAGTCTTAGCTGTGAGCAGTGTTTTTGAATGGAGCCAGTGTTTTATTTACAGTTTGCTAGCTATTTTTTTTTTAGTTAACTTATTTTTTTATTTTTATTATTGGCTTTTTTTAACCTACAAAGGAAACTTTTACTTTTTACTTATACACCTTTTTTTTTAACAACAAACACATAAACATTGCCATTATACAGTACATTAGTTTTATTATTATTATGCCACATATACCCTTCCACTAAAATAACTTTATTACAGAGGTTTGGAGCAACAAGCCAGGACAAGCACTATCACTTTGAGGAGTTTATTTAGTACAACCTTTAGTTTAATAGCTTTTTACCATTTTTAGCCCTTTGGCTAGAAATTTGAGGTAGCCAGAAGGATTTTATGTACAATATGGGGAGTGGGTTAACCTTTCATGTCCTGCTTTTAAAAACTGTTGGTATGCAAATTTTAATAACAATTTTTAATTAAAAGATTTGGCCAATGAAGTTTTTGTTTATTTTTACTTAAGCAAATGCGTTAGGCTTTAGTATATTACATTTTTTTGATTTATTTAAAAACTTTGTATTTTAAGTTGAATAAAACAAGTATTTGCATTTTAATTTAACCCCTTTGCCTGATTTTAAACCAGACCATTTTATGAAAACACTAAACACAACAATTTCGGCCAGGAGACAAACACCACAAGACAGAACATAGAACACAAAACGTAATTTTTATTGTGCCAGTAAATGCATGATATGTTGAATGCTGTTTAGCTGGCATCAGTTTTTTTTGATTATTTGAAAGACAAAAAAAACAGAGGTTTGCCCCTTTTGGGCAGTTAATTATTACCTAAATATACAAATACCCTTGTTGATTTTAGGCAAAACAGAGGAATTACCCCATTTTTTTTGTATTAGTTTTATAGGCAGCCCAGGTTTTAATAGCTTTTACCTTATTAGTTAGATAATTTGCATTAATACAGATGCTTTTTGGCTTGCTTTTGGATTTAAAGCTATTTACAGCTTAAAGATTTTTACCTTAAAAGGGACATAATTAATTTTACCAGAATTGTGATTGCTTTTTACTTTTAATTCCTGCTTTCAAACATTGAAAGAAAACATGACCACTTATAGTGCCCCTTAGAGCCTAATAAAATTTTAATTACATAGCACTATATATATATTTTTAGCTAATTTAGCTATATTGTTTATAGCCAAATGATTGCAATTTAATAATTTTTTTGCCTGAATGTATTTACAAACATTTTAAAGACACCAAGACCTTTTTTTTTTAGCATTTTAAGTTTAACTGCTGTTTCCTCCAGCAACTACAGAGTTAACTTTTTACTTTTTTTAAATTACTTGCTTGTTTTTTAACAGCCACTTTTATTAACTTAAATTACCATTTTAAGATATTGTTCTGGGTATTTGAAATGTTTATGCTTACACTTACTTACTTTTTCCTTCCACTATACCCTTAGAATTTTTAACCTGTTTTTTAATTTTTTTGTTTGTTGCCTGCCCACCGGGGCCCGATCCTGCTTTTTTCGCTGAACCGCCCCTTTTATGGGCACCAACTTGTTTTACTACCAGTTTAGCTAGGAGGATGGGCTTTTTAACTAGCCCCCAACCTTTTTGGTCTCTTCCCTTAAACATTTTTACTTACAAGACTACCCAAGTCCTTACTTGTGAGGCTTGCCACCTGGGCAAAAACGCATAGTTTATTGGCGTTTAGTTTCCTTTTCACATTTTTTTTTGAACACCAGGTAAAGGCCATTTACTTAACATATAATCCACACCGCTTTAGAGAGTTTACCCAGAGACCCATCAATCTGTTTGCTGACACTCAAACAGAAAAGAGAATTACACAGAGAACAGAGGGAATTACAGTTTAATCCAGGCTTTTTTACTTTTATTACACTGACCGCTACAGGGGACAGGACAGAAGGATCTCAATACAACCTTAGAGCTTTCTCGCACGGGTGGCTTCCACTCCGAGGAACTCTTACGAACAAGAGGTTCAGTTCCACCCACACTTCTAACGTCCAAATGTATAGAGAGCAGAAAAACAACAGTAACCGGTTAAACAGAACAGAACCAGAACCAGATAACCAGATAAGAGGCCAGCCTTTAACCAGAACCAGATAGTATATCTTATTCTATTAGGGCTCACCTTATCGGATCACGAACCCCAGGGGCTGCGGAGAAGTGAAGAAGAGGGGTTAAGCACCCCAGTGGCGCCGCTCCTAGTTCACTGCAGCTGTCTGGAGTCCAATGTCCGAGCTAGAAGAGTCCCGTCTGGAGTCGCCAGAAACTGTTACCGAAATATTGGGTTTGCCTAGCTGAGAGCCAATTAACAGCTTGACAGGGATAAGGAAAAATGCTTTATTTTGCAGAAAAAGGAAAGCCTGTACCTTGGTACGTCTGGAGATACTCAGATACCCAACTCCAAGTGGTGTCTAAACCCCAAATAAATCCATTTTACCCTGTACAAAGTTTATAAAGGACAAACTCATAAATTGTTCACCCTTTATAACGCTGATAGAGAGATATACATACCTGTTTGCCCCTTCCCTCAGGTATTAATACATACTCCAAGGTAATTAATAAGACAAAAGTGATTTTATTAAAAACAAAAAGTAGGATTTAAGTGGTTCAAAGTAAAAACAGACAGAACAAAGTGAATTACCAAACAAAATAAACAAAACACACAAGTCTAAGCCCTAATACAGTAAGAAAGTGATTCCAGATGAAATCTCACCCTCAGAGATGTTCCAGTGAGCTTCTTTTACAGACTAGACTCCTTCTAGTCTGGGTCCAGCTATTACTCATACCCCTGTGGTTACTATCCATTGTTCAAGTTTCTTTCAAGTATCCTATGGGGGCGAAAAGGATATCTCTTGAGCCAGCTGAAGACAGAATGGAGGGTTTACAGGGGCTTAAATGGAATTTCTCTTGTGGGTGGAAACCCCTTCTCCTCTCCTATGCAGGGTCCAGCACCAACATGAAGTTTTGTATTCACATGAGCAAGTCATATGTCCATGCATGACTCAGAACTTTACCGGACAATGCCACATTCCCAGGAAAGTTCAGATTTGGATTGGTGTCTCTCAGAGTTCATTGTTAGCTTAAGTGTTTCTTGACTGGGCACTTACTGAGAATAGTCTTTTCTCAAGAAGCTGACCAGCTGCTTCACTGAGGCTACTTAAAATCAAACAAGTACATAGCCAATATTCATATATTCGAATACAAAATGATACATTCATGTAAATAAGATGCATATATCCAGTAGATAATAACCTTTGCAGAGATATGTTACATGGCACATATGACATAAAATATATTCCACTCCTGTCATATTTACACTTATAAGCATATTTCTATAAACCATTATGGGGTTTGTTATTTCTAAAAAGCAACATCTTACCTGACATTCTGGTACTTCTGGAAAAACTGAGGCCCCACCCCTACCTCATGGCTTTTTCTGCCAGTGTGACCTTGCATGCATCCCGCATCCATGATATTGGACAAAACCACGTCTGGTTTTCTCTCAGTACCAGACAGGGAACAAACCACACAAAAAGGGTTTTATCCAGCTTAAAAACAAATGACTAGCCAGCTACACACCAAGCCCACCACTCCCAAACAGCTTCTGCGCAGCTTCCTAGACATCTCCTCTATCAGGAACAAGTTCTTATATACTGGATCTCCTGCTTTCTGCCCCAGAGGCATTGATGGTGGGTATATTGTCCAACAGTGAACATTGTGGCTCCCTTCTGGAGTAGGGACTAATGGCGTTAAAGAAGTCCTTGGGAACTTGACTCCTTAAGCCTCTTAGAAAATTACAGCTCTGTTCTTAGACCAACCTCCTGTCTTCTCCCTAGACATGACGCCTTCAGGTTAGATGTCTGTAGCAGGGAGCTTACCCTGCTCCTGCCCTGAAGGGCTTAAAACAATCCTGGGGGAAGGTTGTGGCTGGGAGCTACTAAGCTGGACTGCTTGGGAAGTGGCTGCAGCTGGGCCACGACCCAGTCAGGCCACAACTGGCCTGTATAAAAAGGCTGTGAGCCAGGAACCCAGGCTGTCTCCCTCTGTGTGTAGAGGGAGAAGGGCCTGGCTGCAGGGGGCTAGACACAAAGTACGTGAGTGAAGCAGGGCTGGGGAAGGCAGAGGAGCTGGGGAGCTCCAGCCTGGAAAGACCCAGGCTGCAGCCTAGCATTGGGCCAAAAGGTACTAGGAGGTGCAGGGGGAAGCCCAGGGGAAGGCCAAGGCAGCAGGTCCAAATCCAAGATTGCCAGCTATGAGTGGCTGATACTGCAGTCTGTCCCAGGGTGTGGGGGCTAGACAATGACTGGCAGTAGCCGTGTACTGAGGCAAAGTGGGAATGGTGGGTGGGGGTTCCCTGAGGAGGGGAGACCCTAAGACTGAGGGGTTACTGCCTGGGGCAGCACCCCAGGTAAAAGGGCAACAGGTCCAAGGAGGGACTCGGGAGCCAGAGGACAGGCAGATCACCAGCCTGCAGAGGGCGCTCCGGAGCTGGAACTGAGCTAATTCCCAGGTCTCACCAGCAGGAGGCGCCGCAGGGGTGAGTCCGCACGTCTGCATGTCAGATACACTGCCTGGAGAAGTGCACTTGCTTTATAAATACACAGAAGGATTTAGTTCTCCAGGGCTCTCAAATAATTACCAAACTAACAAGAGACTTCCAGTCCCTCCCAGCCTGGCATTTCTGTGATTCTAGGATCTCTGATGGATATCGAAGATCATGAGTCAGTGGTCCCATAGCTGCATACAAGGATATCATTGCCCAGTATAGACACCTGCACTTCATCACCTAAGGCCTGGTTTTCAAAGGTGTTTAGGTGCATGGTAGGTTTTTCTAAAGGATACAGGTGTCCAAAACGTATTGATTTCAATGGGAGTTAGATACCTAATTGCTTTTGAAAAACTCACTACATGCCTAAATATCCCCTGGGGCCTGGATCTATAAAGAGAACCAGGTGTGGTGACCCACAGTGCAGCAACACCTAACTTTTAGGCACCTAGAAAATCACTGGGACAACAATAAGGTCACACAGCCTGAGTCAGGCCCCCGGGCTCCCTATACAACAGATACAGAGAGACAGACACTTAAGAATGGGAGTCACAAAATCCAGCACATTAGGAGAGGAGGCACCTGAGCTAGCCGATGGGAGATGCTGAGGAGAGGAGTGTGTGCTAGCTTACAGAGAGATGTCTAAGTCCAGTTAGGGAGGCCCCTGTGTCTGTTAGTGAATCACAAACCAGTGGGAGATAGGCGTGTGCTCCGTCTAGGGCCTTATCTGGTAGTACCCGATACTTGATGACATCAAATGGATACTCCCCTCCAATCAAACATACCTCGCCCTCCCAAACCCCCACCCACCAAAAACATCTGGAACAAAGAAACAAATCAACCAACCAATAATATACAGTACATCTTCGTTATAACCGACCCCTGGGGATCCAAGCCATTTGTTCGTTAAAGCCACTGGTCCATTATAGCAAAAGAGCCCTGCTGCTGGGGGCAGCACCTGACACCTTGAGTCCCCTGGCCATGGCGGAGGCTGACAGCTCTTCCAGCCCTGGGTCAGTAGTGGGAGCAGAGTGCTCCTCTAGCCTCAGGGCTGCAGCAGGGGCAGAATTTTTACTCCCTATCCTGAAAAAAGGAGAAGAGCCAGAGACCCCATGTGTGACTTTGATATGGTAACTGTTTTTATGTGGAAAGTGCTCTGATACCATGGTGATGGGTGGCAGCACAACATCCTCAGACTGATCGATTGATCAATAGGTGGAGGGGTATGTATGGGAATGGATGGATAGCGAGATATGATAAATTCATGGAGGATAGATCCATCAATGGCTATTAACCATGAGGGTCAGGGATGCAACCCTGCGCTCTGGGTGTCCCTAAGCCTCTGGATGCCAGATGCTGGAATTGGACAACACAGGATGATCACTCAATAATTCACCTGTTCTGTTCATTGTCTCTGAAGCATCTGACATTGGCCACTGTGTGAATACAGGATATTTATATAGGTGTAAATTTACAGTAACTCCATTGACCTGAGTGCAGTTTTTCTAGTTATTTACACCAGTGTAAATACCTCAGTGTGCATAAACGGATTGCACGTTATGTTCTCATGGAGACAATAATGTCAAAAGTTGATTATATTTATAAAGAAACACAGAATGAGAAGATGGTCATAGGAGTAAGATGGCCATTTTATTTTTTTGGAGAATTGCCTTGACCCAATCATTTTCCATAAGGCAGCTTTGATATCCTTGTTCCTCATGCTATAAATGATCGGATTCATCATGGGAGGCACCACGGAATACAAAACAGCCACAATGAGATTCAGAGCTGAGACTGAGCTGAAGGTGGGTTTAATATAGGTAAAACTAGCAGTGCAAAGAAACACGGAGACCACAATGAGGTCAAGGATGCAGGTGGAGAAGATTTTATGCTGGCCCTGCTCAAAGGGAATTCTCAGCACTGTTTTGAGAATCAGAATATAAGACAGAATTTTATATATATATTTAAAAAAGTAGTTTAAGGCAAAGTACATACTAAAGGCAATAGCCCCAGTTTCTCTGAGATATGAGTCATAGGAGGCAAGCTTGAGGAGCAGGAGAGTTTCACAGAAGAACTGCTCCATCTCATTGTCTGCCCAGAAGATTATTGCAAACGTGTTCCCAGTGTGCAGTGCAGAATTGAGAACACCACTGATCCAGATACTGGCTGCCATTTGGACACAAGCTCTCCTGTTTATCATTGACTTGTAGTGCAGTGGTTGGCAGATGGCAATGTACCAGTCGTACGCCATGATGATTAGTAACAGAGGCTCAGCTGTAGTGAAGAAAAGGAAGAAAAAGACTTGGATGATGCATCCATGATATGAAATGACCTTGGTGTTCATGAGGGAATTGGCCATGGACTTGGGGTCAACAATGGAGATGCAGCCAAGATCTAGGATGGACAGATTCATCAGGAAGAAATACATGGGGGTGTGAAGATGGTGGTCGAGGGCTATGGCTTTGATGATGAGAAGATTCCCAGTCAGGGCTACCAGGTAAATCCCTAGAAACACCATGAAATGCAAAATCTGCAGCTCCCGAATGTCAGAGAATCCCAAGAGAAGGAACTCGGTCACGGTGATTTGGTTGGACATTTTCTTCCTCAGTACATCATTTGATGGCTGTGAAGGGAGGGACAAAGGCAATGGCCAGGGTTCAGCTGCAGTCAGTATAGGCCTCGCTGGAGCCCTAGGCATAACTAACAGTATGAACCAATGGCTGCAAATAAAAATAGATGAAATAGAATGCATGGCTTTGAAATTATCGTGTTATTGGACAGTATTTGCATTCTCCAGGCTTTCTTAAAGCTCAGTTTCCAATTATGTGCGGTCAGAAATTTTCTACTTAAATTGTTTTAAAAAGAAAATTGTGTTTTCAATTAATCAAATTTTCATAGAATGTCTCAGGTATCCTCAAATATATTTCACGGATACTTCATATTATATATATTATGTAAGTATCCGTGAAATATATTTGAGGATAACTGAGACTTTCTATATATACACATAGGAAAACTGAAAACTCATTTTTTTGAGTGGATCTAAGCAGAAAAAAATTAGTTTTGCTGCAAAAAATGTTTGTTTCTCACTTTCCAAAATATGAAAAATTGGAGATTTTGGGGAGTCTATGAAAACCCAGCTGTTTTTTTTTAATTAAAAAAAAAACTCTGATAGGCTCTAGATGGTTGATTGACTTGATAGCAAAAATCTCAAGGCATTCCAAACATAATTCAAATTTATGTTCTTAAATTAGCCCTGTATATTAATGCTCTGACATATTTAATTGAAATGGTAAACTTACTGTGCTGGTCTTTGTGGAATTTTTCCCAGCTTGTGATGCATTTGAGCCTCCAGTGTTAGGAATCATTGGTCATATCTATCTATCTATCTATCTATCTATGCACCCACTGCCAGGATTGTTTGCTTATCCCTCTCTCTCATGCCCCCATAACTGTATAATCCAGCAGCCGCTGTCGTGTTCCTTCTCTGGATGTCCTGAGTTGCTGGGTCTCTGCAGTTCCTAGCAGACAGGGATCTACTCTGCAGATGAGCGCTCTCTGCTCCCCTCCTTAGGCAGGCTTGGCTGAGAGGTGATGGAATGAATGGGATGAGGGACTGAACGCCCCACCCTTCCCCTAGCTCTAGAGAGGGCCAGGCAGAGGAAGGAGGACAGTGGTGTGGGAAGGAAGTGTTGGCCAAAGCTGGCCAATGGAGAGAAGCAGGAGAGAATGTCTGGTGTTTGGAGGCGGGACAGAAGGAAGCAGGGATGGGGGGCTGTTCCCTGGGGCTGGGGTCATGTGAGGGGAGTGGGTCTGAGCAGAGGAGGGGACTGGTGGGCAGAGGGGTTCAGCTGTGATCTCTGAGGAAGCTGAGTCATGAATTCTGGTTGAAGAATTGATTCTGTCCATGGGAGGGGTAATCTCAAAGAACAGGGACTGAAAGCATCTGTGAGTTGGAGGGTTGGAAGAGGGGAGGGAGGGGATTAAGGGCTATGGGGGTTGTTTGGGGGTCTGGGCTGTGTGAGGCAGAGGGAAGGAGACACTCAGGGACTAGAGTAAGAACATTCAGGGGGTGGAGGATGTGGCAGAGTTTGCAGTCAAAGGGTGTAAATCTTCTCTCCCTGAATCCAGACATACTTCAGTATAACACCATGGACTTACCCTGAGATGAGTGACAGGGGAATCAGCACCATTGACTCAAGTGGGATTCCTCCTGATTTACACTAGAGTGAGTGAGAGGGAAATCAGTTGACTGCAGTGGAGTATTTCTAAGCTTTCTTATAGTTGGTGCATTTTGGTGCTGATTTATTGTGCACAGCTAGAGATCAAACTAGGGTTCAGATCCTCACACCAGGGTCTCCAAAGCTCAAGGGCCACCCCAGCAGAGTGCAGTCCACCCACTGGGCCTCAGGGGCAAATAAAATGACAGTGTTATTAGCCACAATGTTTAGTTCTCAATTGGGCGCGTCGGCCTTTGCAGTGCTTGGAGTCGCACCAAACGGATTGCACTGTGCATGTGCATGGCGAGAGAAGGAGCTGGTTGAAAGCTGTTTCTTACTCGCAGCCCCATAGCTGCTGAAAGAAGAATGTTCTGGTCAACAAACCTAGGCCCTGTGACTTAAAATCTAACCCTGGGCAGAAATCTGTGACTAAAAACAGGAGACATCTGCCTCTGTTGAAGGGTTTCTAATCTTGGGGAACTGTCACTTTAGCACAGCCGAATATTAAGAAGGTGCTGACACTACTTTTGAAATGAAAATACATAACCCATGCACATTCTCACTGGGAGAGGGGATGATTGGGGGCAGAAGAGTTGGTGGGAAAGGAAGAGAGGAGTTTTGGGGGCAGTGAGAGGAGGGGTGATTATTGGGAGAAGGATAAATGAAGAGGGTGGATAGGAGACGAGCTGGGGCTCAGGAGACAGTTTTGAGGTAAGGAAATGAGGAGGGTAACATGAGGGTGAGTGACAGCAGCCTTGGGGAAAATGGAGACAGGAGCACCTGACATCCCCATATTACCCTCCCATGTCTGTGTCAATATCTGGGGGTTCCCAGATATGGGGGTCCAACACTCCCTGCTCCCCTCACATAATCTTGGGAGCATGTGTGCCTGGTCTAGAGAAGCGCCACGCCTCGAGGTGTGAAGTTGAGAAGAGGCACATGTGGAGCATGCACCAACAACACTGTGAAGACCCTGCTGACTCTGGGTGCTGGTAGAAGTGGAGCAGTTCACAGCTCTCAAAGCGATTGTTTCAGGCTGCACCATCTCCTGGAGGGGTTCTCACTCAGCTCAGAATAGCTCATTAAGATAAATAGGCCATTTCACTGGCAGATAGATGTGTCCGGCTTTGTACTGCGCTTATGGAGAGGTTCTGGAGGTGGATGTGAGGTGCGCCCAGAGAGGCACATAATACAGCTCCTGTCCAGAAAAACATGGTGATTCTGAAAAGATCCTTTTGTTTCTTTCGTCATCCATATGTACTGCTATCTACAGCCGCCACAAGGACCACTTACTTCTACCAACATTTTTCTTTCTCTTCAAACAGCTAGGAAATTAAATAGCCAAAAACTTCATTTAAACAGAGTTAAAGTCTCCCAGTGACAGCTCGTGCCCATCCAGAAGATCCAGTTCGGCAAAACTCAAGCTTCTGAAAACCTGGACATACAGAATTAAGGTAATGTAAGGTAAATGCCCACATAACCTTAACTCTGCCCCCTTTGGGCAATGCCCCACAATGCCCCTAACACCCACACTCCCACTCCGCCTCGTCACTGCGATGGACAGGCGCTACCTGTGCTTGCCCTATGCTTGAACACTGGGCCTACTCCCCCCACAGAATGCCACATTGGTACAATTTAACTACATACCCTTTTACAGCCCCTTCACACTTGCACACAGGAGACCACCTAAACTCTACTTCCCGTACCCCTCATTAAATCCACAGTCTGCTTTCATATCCCTCCTCACCACTGAAAAGATGACCTCAGGGCCCTGCTACTGACATGACCTACACAATTCTGTATTGAAATGATGCAGACAGGACCCTTAAGGGACAAATGCACCTCTTCCCTTTGGTCACATATGGGGTGCAGGGGTGACACCAGATCTCCCTATATTACAAACACAGCTCTGTGGTGCTCATCAACTAATCCCCAAAGCTTCTCATATCACAAACATACCACTCTTCTCCCTCCACCATTCAAGTCAGCTACAGCTAACACAATGAATGCAACTGGAGTTTAATGCAGAGAATTCCATGGGGCTATTATCATCTCCTGGGGGCAGAGTTAAGGCTATATGAGCATGAATATTAACTCTCTATTTCTTGGCTGTCCAAAGTTTAAATTTTGCTGTACAACACAATATTCTTGAAGGGTCTGAACTATCACTGGGAAACCTTAACTCTGTTAACAAAAGCAGCAAAGAATCCTGTGGCACCTTATAGACTAACAGACGTTTTGGAGCATGAGCTTTCATGGGTGAATACCCACTTCCTCAGATGCATGTAATGAAAATTTCCAGGAGCAGGTATATATATGCTAGCAAGCAAGCTAGAGATAACGAGTTCAGTTCAATCAGGGAGGATGAGGCCCTGTTCTAGCAGTTGAGGTGTGAAAACCAAGAGAGGAGAAACTGGTCCTGTAACTGGCAAGCCATTCACAGTCTTTGTTCAATCCTGAGCTGATGGTGTCAATTTGCAGACTGAACTGAAGCTCAGCAGTTTCTCTTTGAAGTCTGGTCC
>NW_026115021.1:0-14425 GCF_025201925.1 Gopherus flavomarginatus | reverse complement strand
ATCGAGACCATCTTCTACAAGATCCAGGACATCTACGAGATCCACAAGGAGTTCTACGACAGCCTCTGCCCCAAGGTGCAGCAGTGGGACAGCAAGGTCACCCTGGGGCACCTCTTCCAGAAACTGGTAAGCTTGGCTCCCCTGCAGGTGGCTGGGCAGGACTGGGATCTGGGGCATGGGCAGGGCTTGTCTTCTGGCTCCTCGCCCACTTCTTACAGGAGTGGCTCCCACAGAGACGCTGCCCGGAGAAGGGAGGGATTGAGCTGAGTCCAGGGTGTTCTTCCCAGGTGCAAGCCTCGGCAGAGCTCTGTGTGGGGCAGCCCTGGGGTGGGATGGCAGGGGGTGGCCCAGGGGGCTGCAGGCCTCATGCAGTGTGCAGTCTCCCCTCCTGCTCACTGTTCCCTGGTGCCGGGAGCCGAATGGGGCTGTGGGCTCTGGCTGGGCTGTCCCAGGACACTTTGGAAGAACAGGGAGCAGGCTTTAGGAGTCTCTGAAGCAGGAGCAGGTGGCTGCAAACCTCTCTGGATGGGGGTCTGGGCCCCGCTGAGCCAGGTGGCTGTTGCAATAGCTCACCCCAGGTTGGGCCATGCGCAGGCTGCAGTCGCTGCTCCGATCCCAAGTGGGCTTGCACCCTGGGTGTGCTTGGCCAGCAGCCCCTCCGAGTGATGCTGATGGAGACTGCGGGGCTGAGGACTTGGGACACTTTCCTTCTGGTCTGTTTCCTTCCAGCACCCTGGGGATGGGCAAATCCTCCTGGGCTTGGAGATGAGCAGGCCTGGGTTATGGCAATCCAGGCTCCTTGTGGCTCCACCCCTTGTTTGGCACTGCACGTTGACCATGCCCAGAGAACAACAGGTCTCCTTGGCTCCCTCAGGGGGTGGAGTGGGCACTGTACCCTCTCCTGTCACACACAACCTCAGTCAGGAGCTGGTGGGGGTCCCAGGTCAGTGGAGTTTGGAGTTACCAGCGCTGCTGTGTTGGTTACACTGGCAGCAGGGGAATACTTCCCTCTTCGGAGCTGGTGGTGCAGGCTCTCGGCAGACTCAGGCAGGTGTCACTGTGTCAGTTACATGGGGCTCACAGGTCTTGACTGCAAAGGTCTAGGAACTGATTTCCCTGTGCTTGCTGAGAGGCCTGGCTTCCGGAGCTGGGGCCTGGGAAGCTGTGCCTTAATCTGCTCTGACTGGCTGCTGCTAGGTAGCTGGCACGGCTGTGTGGTGGGAGGGCTTCCGGGCCCTGGCACAGGGGGAAGGCCGTGCAGAGGCTCCTGGGAAGCAGCCGTAGCTCAGGGGCTGATTGCTCCAGGTTCTCCTGTTTGCTCTGTAGGTTAACGCAGCAGCGAGTGCCTGTTCTCGGGCTGGCTGCATGTTAACAGCGCTGGCTGGCTGGCGCGCTGGGGGTTGGTTCATTAGTGGCTGTGCTAAGGAAGCTCCCTTCTACCTGGGCCCCCTGTACCAGCTGCTGCGAGGAGGGGCTGGGAGAGTATCCCTGTGCCGGGGAGGCTGGGGGCCGTGCTTGGCAGCCGGTGGCATGTCTGTGGGCAGTGGGGATGACTCTCACCCTGCTGCTGCCCAAGTCCATCTGCTGTGCTCCAAACCAGGCCTGAGGCCTGCCCCACTGTACTCCCCAGGCCTCCAATTCTGCCCCTGTCTGGTTCCTGGTCCCTGGCAATCAGCTCTTGCCCAACACTGCCTGGGCACCTTGTCCCAGGTCCCTGTGCCCACAGCAGGGGCTGGTGAGCATGAGTGTCTCCTGCAGGCTCCTCTGGGGGCCCCGGGGGTCAGTGACCTCCCCAAAGCAGCCAGGCTTGAGACGGGGTGGCTGCGCCTAGGGAGGGGTAGCTGGGCACATATGGAGCCTGCTGCTACTGCCCACCCCAGCTGGTCCTATTAGAGCACCCGGCTGTGCGCCCCTTCTCCCCGCCCAGGGCAGCGGGCTGGGTGTCGGAGCCAGGAGGAGCTCAGCCGCCCCAGCTGGGCAGGTGTGTGAGAGGGGCCGGGTGGCTCCAGCGGAGCGTCCTGCCCAGTTATCCAGCGCTGCCTGCTCAGGTTGCTGTGGAAACTGATGAAGACAAAGTTCAAAGGAGACAGCCCCATCCCAGGCGCGTCCTGCCAGATCTTGTGGGTAATCCCCCTCTCCCCTCCTCCGCTCGCCCCCAGGCCAGCCAGCTCGGCGTGTATAAAGCCTTCTTGGATAACTACAAGGTGGCGCGGGAGACCGCGGAGAAATGCAGCCAGAGCAACAACCAGTTCCAGAAGATCTCGGAGGTGAGCGGGGCGGTGCTGGGCTCCCCGGCCCTGGGGGACATTGCTGGAAGCCTCTGGTGCAGCGCCCGGCCGCGCTTGCTGGGTGGCGGCGTGGTGCAGGGCTCGTGCGGCACCGAATGGATCCCAGAGGCCCCACTGTGCCGGCTGGTGTGGGGAGCGGCCCGGGCATGGGAGTGCAGCTCTGGCTGCTGATCCCGCTGCACTAGTGCTCGGGCTCCGTGGTCCGGTGTGAGCAGAGCAAGGGGCAAGGATGGAGCATGTGCCCTGCAGGTAGGATGACCACGTGTCCCGATTTTATAGGGACAGTCCCGAAATTTGGGGCTTTGTCTTATATAGGCGCCTATTACCCCTCAAGCCCAGCCCGATTTTTCACACTTGCTGTTTGGTCACCTACTTGCAGGCTCTGGGCAGAGAGCTCAGTGGGGGTCAGGTGAGCCCTTCCCCTGCCCACTGGCTGGGATGTCGGGGGTTGGGGAGCTCAGTGGCATGAGACGCCCACTGTGGGAGGCTGGGAGGCAACAGCCTGCGGGCACTCGGGCAGCTGTCCCTGGAGAGCAGCTCCCTGGGCCAATGCCAGCTTGTGTCCCAGGTGGGCTCCAGGCCGCACACGGCAACATCTGGGCCCTCTGGGCATTCTCGGGGCATAGCAACAGGCCTGAGCCACTCAGCCTGGGCTTTGGGGTTGGGGGCTTCCTCCTTCTGGAGCCTGCAGCCCCTCAGAGCTCGGAATGGGGGACGAGCCCTCCCTTGTCTGGGCCGCCCCTGCGCTGTGCTGGGGCCATCCGTGGAGGAGCTGGGCTGGCTCCAATGTCTGTTCCCAGTGCAGATGCACTCCGGCTGGGGGTGGAGTGGTGGGAGCCCACGGGAAATGGCCTTTCCCATTGCCGGGCTTCACTGAGACGTGTCTCAAACCCCTTTGGTTCTTGCAGACCTGGCCCCCTGCACCCCAAGCCTGGCTCAGTCGCGTAAGCGACCTGCCTGCTCCCCGCAGCACTTGCGGGTGGATGTGGTGCCCCCTCCGTGTCGCATGCTGTCAGTGCCATGTGCGAATGGCAGACCCTGGCGGTGTCTCTACCTGCCGAGACCCAGCTCCCTGTGCTGGCGCAGGGATGTTTCCTACAGTGTCAAGGCCATAGGACTCAGGTCTCGGCAGATAGATCAAGGCCCTCCAGCTCCTGGTTCGGAGGTGTGATTCCCAGTGTGGAACTGGATTTGAACCCTGAACTCCTTGTGCACGGGGCAGGACGGGGGTACTGGGCTGCTGCAGTGCATTCTGGGGGAGTCTTTCATCATGTCCTCTGGCACTCACCGTCTCCCCCTGGGGTGCATCGTGTGTGTACTTGGGGTGCAGCGGGACCCCATGCAGGGTGGGGAGCAGCCCTGCTCCCGCTCTCCCCCCTCTGCCGAGAATGAGCCCCTCTGCCTTGGCCTTCCCTGGAGCTGCAGCGGCGCTGGGGGCCTGGCTGACCTGGGCCAGTGCTGGCTACCACTTGGGGGATCTGGCTCTGTTGTAGCATCCAGCAGCACGAGGCTGGAGTGAGAGGTGCCCCGAGGGCAGCTCCAGCCTGCATGCCTGAGCCCCAGGTGGTTGGCAGGCGGTTCCATTGTGCCCCAGAGCAGAGGCAGCTGCACCAGGCACCTACCCAGAACCCCGGCCGTGCAAGTCCCCATCCTCCCAGGCTGCTGCTCCAAACCTCTAACGAACCTCTCTCCTGTGGGCAGGAGCTGAAAGTGAAGGGCCCCAAGGACTCCAAGGAGAACCACACCTCGGTCACCATGGAAGGTACGTGCATGCGTTATGGGGAGGGGGCTCTCCGCCTTTGTCTGCGGCCCTGAGCGCATGCATTATTGATCCGCTCCCGCGTGAGAGCGGAAAGCCCTTTGTGTGCCCGTGCGCGGCGCCGATGCTCCCCTTGTTAGGATGCTAGCATCGTCTGGCAGCCCCCCGCCCCCTCCCCCGCTTCGCTGAGGGGTTGATGCCGGGCTGAGCTGCCGAGGGAAGGCAGGGAGCCGGTCACAATGGCTGTGCGGATACGGAGCTGCCATGGAGATCCTCCTCATTGTCCGGCTCTGCTGTAACTGCACCTACGGTGAGTCAGGGTGTGGGGCAGGGCTGCTGGGGGCAACGTGATGCCGAAGGGGAATTTGGCCTGGCTTCTGCAGGGTCCCGCCCACCTTGGACAGACAGGCAGCCTGGTCGGGGGTGTTCTTGGCGCATGTCACCCCTGGGAGCGGTGCTGCCGGGCCTGGGGGTCTGTGCTAGGGGGTTTCTCCCTCTGGCGCCACGCTCTGCAGCCTGAAGTTGGTAGTTTCTTTGTTCTGGGCAGTGAAGGGCCGCGTTGATTGTGCTCTGCCATGCAGCCTTGTTCCTGGGAGCGGCAGCAGCCAGGGGAGGATGGGGGTGTCGGGGAGAAGCCAGAACCCCTCGATCAAGCATGTGGAATTATCACCGAGCCCGATGGGCTGGCGAGGCAGAGGGAAGGAGTTGGGGAGGGTCCCATGGTGCCCTGGCACAGGGAGGTGGGTCTATGCCAGGCTGGGCAGATCTCGTTGATTTTTTTGGGGCAGGTCCCATTGTCTTGGCTCGGGCTGTCCCAGGCAGCATGTGCTCATGAAACGCTCGCTGAACGTCTGAGCTAGTGCTGGCAGGGGGTGCTCAGAGTCCGGGGGGGGGCGTGGTACATGTCCCACTCCCCCGGCGCCTGCTCCTGCCTGGCTTGGTGCTCTTTTCCTTTGGAGATGGACACAGTACACACCCCTCCCTGATCACCCCCAATGGAGGGGCTGCCTCACAGTGACAACAGGCGGGTCCGTTGTTGCTGCGGAAGGCTGGGAGGGGAGCAGCTGGGCCAGCGGGGGCTTTAATGTGCCGGCCTTGGGCTCGGCATGTTGTGAGTCCAGGAGAGACAAGCCGCTCGCCCCCAGCTCTTGGGCCTCATTTCCCCCGGCCAGTGGGTGCTGGGGGGGGGAGGGAGGGGGCGCCTTGCTGGGTCTGTGCATTACATCCTCCCCACATCCCACCATGCTTGGGCTTCCTGCTGCTGGGGGCTGGGGAGGGGCACAGCTGCCTGGGAGAGCCAGCACCTCATCACACCTCCCTCTGCAGCGGTCACGCTCACCCGGCATGGAGCAGGCATGTGCTGGCCCAGACCTGAGCCCCCCCAGCCCTGATGGCTGGTCAGGTGTCCAAGTCCTAGTGCCTCAGGAAAGGGGAGCAGGTTTCCTTCTCCTTGGACAGGTCCAAGCGTGTTCTCCACGTGCTTTGGGCTGGGGGAAGTGGCTTGAAGGGAAGGGAGAATGCAGTTGCATCTGCTCAGGGTATAAATAGACTGGGGAGTCATGCAAGTCACCTGCCGGGCTGTGCTGGGGAGGGATTTGTGGGAGTTGTGTGTGCACATCCAGGGCCCTCACATGGTGTGGGGAAGATCAGGCTCTTGGGAGGCTCTCCAGTGAACGCTGAGCCTCAAAGGGGTGTGCAGGTTGCAGGGGCAGGTCCCCTCCTCCCCCTTAGGGGTTGGGTCCGGCTTGAGCCTCTTTGTAAGTCGGGAGCAGCAGCTGCCTGCACCGTTCCATTGTCTGGAATCGTGTGAGGTCCCAGTGCTACCAGCCACGGCCTGGCTCATGGGACTGGAGCCTGTGGCCAGTGCACAGAGCTCTCCCTGTTCCCACAAGCCAGCATGCCAGTGGGAACTCTGCCAGGTCGGTCAGTTCCCCCCCTGGTTCCAGTGGGTCTCGGGGAGAGGGAACTGGAGTGGCTGGTGGGGGAGCTCCGGGGCCAGGGTGGTAACCGAAAGGACCTGGAACTCCCGGAGATGGTGTGGGTTTGGGGCCATGGAGCACCCGGGGCCTGGGTAGTTTCTCAGCTCCAGCACGACTCTTGTAAAAAAGGCCAAGGTTCCCCGGCTGAGTTTGGCAGCCGGACTCCACGTCCAAGGCTTGCTCCGTGCTTGGGACGTGGCTGGCAGGGCTCCGTGGGTTTGGGGGAGGTGGAGACAAGATCTGAAAAAGGGGAACCTGACACGGCTGTGCCACTGGCCGAGGGGGAGAAGTGAGAACGGGAAGCAGGCTGGGCTCTCTCAGTGCCTAGCCCTGGTGGTGGCGTTCCCTGGTAATACAGGCGAAGCCAGCATAGGTACCCTCTCAGTTCCTTGCTGCAGCCCCCTGGCGCGGGGTGGAGTGACACAGCAGGGGCTACAGGCTCAGCACTGAGGAGCGCTGGCAGATCAGTGTGCGGGGAGCTCACGGTCCTGGGCTGAGCTGTGTCTGATTCAAGCTTCCCACAGATCCCAGGCCCTGCACCATGGTCCCAGCTGGTGGCACCGGGAATTCCCACCTGCCAGGGAATCAAAACTGTGCTGGGCACAGAGCACCGCCCAGTCCCTGGGACCCACGTGGAGACTCACACGGCCGGGTGTGAACCTGTCTGGGTGTGTGCTGCAGCCAGTGGCTTGCTCTGTGCAGACACGCGTGGCCGTCTGAGCAAGGCACCAGGGTGGACTGTGACTGGCTGGGCTGGGGGCTTGGCAGGGCTTGGAGACCCCATGTGTGGATGGGGAGGGGGATGCCTTGCTCAGCTGTCCAGCGAGGGGCTGGGTTGGGGCTGAGCCAGGGACAGCACCTTTCTGACGCTGGCACCTCTCCCCACAGCGCTGCTGTACAAGCCCATCGACCGGGTGACGCGGAGCACCCTGGTACTGCATGTGAGTATGGCTCCCGCTCACCCCCTGCCTACACTCTGTCACTGCCACTTCCTGCCAGCCCCACCCACTGGGGTCCTGGCATGGGGGCCATGCCCTGGCAGTGGCAGGGGAACACACTCCAAGGCCCCCTCTTTGAACTGCCCCAGTTCTCAGGTGGGCACCTGTGCCAGGCTGTGCTCGCATCTTGCTTCCTCCGCTGCCCCCATTCCTTCCCTCTGTCCCTGCTGGGAGCACTGTCACGGAGTCCCCGGGCAATGCTCTGGAACTGCTCCCCACAAAGCCAGTCAGGACTCTGGGGAGCCTCCTCTCCCTCGGAGCAGACTGTCTTCAGGGCAAGAAGCTCACCCGGCTTCACCTCCTGGGTCTCTCCTTGGAGCATTCAGCATGTGCCCCTCCATGCGCTTCCCACAGCGAGTCCGCACAGGCGGGGTCCTGGGGAAGCCACCGGGTCCTGCACCCCCACTTCGCCCTCAGACGTACTCTTAGCCAGCCAGTAAAACAGAGGTTTATTAATCTAAAACAGAGCTTGTAGGTACAGTAACTCCTCACTTAAAGTTATCAGGTTAAGGTTGTTTCGTTGTTATGTTGCTGATCAATTAGGGAACATGCTCGTTTAAAGTTGTGCAGTACTCCCTTCTAAGGTCGTTTGGCAGCCGCCTGCTTTGTCCACTGCTTGCTGGAAGAGCAGCCTGTTGCAGCTGGCTGGTGAAGGCTTGGAACCGAGGGGGGCTGCTGGTCCACCCATCAGCTCTCCGCTCCCGTAAGTTCCCTGTGCAGCAGCCACCCAGCAGGCTATCAATTGTGGGGCAGTTGCAGCTGTCCCTCCCCCCACTGCCATGTGCTGCTCCTGCTCTCTGCCTTGGAGCTGCTCCCGGAGCCTTCTGCTTGCTGTGCAACAGGGAAAGGGGGGGCTAATGTCAGAGTTTCCCCTTCCACCCTGCTCCTACACCCTGCTTACCCCTTCTTCTCCATATAGAGCAGGGATGGGACACAGACAGAGAGAGAGCTTGAGACAACTGCTGCTGTCTCAACTTCCTGATCCTCTTAAAAAGACAGTGCACTTCAGAGTGGGTCAGCTGACGTAAAGGGGCAGTGTGCAACACACACACACACACACACACACACACTGTGTGTCTGTCTCTGTCTGCCATGCTGTCACCCCTCCGCTCGATTCCTGCTGCCTTGTAGAGTGTGAGGCTACATTAACAACAATGTGTTAACCCGAGGGCTCAGCCGAGTGCTAGTTCATCATTTAGCACAGGGGATCACAAGGTTATTACGTGGGGGGGTTGTGAGCTGTCAGCCTCCACCCCAAACCCTGCTTTGCCTCCAGCATTTATAATGGGGAGGTGTCACTCAGAGACTTGCTGTGTGGAAGGGGTCACCAGTACAAAAGTTTGAGAACCACTGATTTAGCAGCAAGGCATTCCCTGGGAAATATCCCACCCTCTGACTTCACCACCTCAACCAAGCTTCACAATCCTCTAAGCTTTGAACAGTATTAAATTGTTTAAAACATATTGTGTGTGTGTGTGTGTGTGTGTGTTTAGTTTTTTGTCTGGTGAAAAATATTTCCCTGGAACCTAACCCTCCTCCCCCCATTTACATTAATTCTTATGGGGAAATTGGATTCGCTTAACATTGTTTCACTTAGTCGCCTTTTTCAGGAACAGAACTGCAGCGTTAAGCGAGGAGTTACTGTACAGAGACCAGAACCCCTCAGCCAGTCCATTCGGGGGGGGGGGCAGTGAGCCAGACCCCCACGTCTGCACTTCATTCCTTGCCCCCAGCCAGCCCCAAACTGAAACTCTCCAGCCTCTCCTCCTCTGGGCTTTGTTCAACCTTTCTCTTTCCAGGAGGTCACCTGATCTCTTTGTCATCCAACCCCTTTAGCTATCTCCTTGCAGGGGAGAAGGGCCACGGCCATTAGTTGCCAGGAGACAGAGTGCCGGCCATATATGTGCACTGGCCCTTTGCTCTGCAACAATCTCACCCCCTAGAGACTTAAGAAATTTATTGGGGAAACTGAGGCACCCACACAGTAGTCAGAGGAAACATTAACAACAGCCCCACTTTGTGACAGACTCTGGCCAAGAATAACCCGTTCCGAGATGGAGGGAGGGGTGGGTGGTCCTTGCACCCTGAGGGTTAGTCCTGTGGAGGAGGGAGCAGGAAGCTGTGGCGGATTAACCCCTTGTGGCCCTGCTCCAAGCTCCTAATGCAGCCCTGTTTGCTGCTGGGTCTCTGGGCAGTGAGCCCTGGCTCGGAGCAGAGCTCAGCTAGGGGCCCGGTGTGGCCCTAGCAGCTAACCCGCTGTGGGGAGTGGGAGGACTCGCTGGCTCTGCCTTGGCTTGCTCACCGGCACCCCCTCTATTCCAGGACCTCCTCAAACACACGCCGGCTGACCACCCCGACTACCCACTGCTGCAGGATGCCCTCCGCATCTCCCAGAACTTCCTGTCCAGCATCAATGAGGACATCGACCCACGGAGGACAGCAGTCACCACTCCGAAGGGGGAGGTGAGGCAGGGCTGCCGGGGTGACCTGCCCCACTCCCAGCAAAGCCGCCCCTTCTGCCCAGCCGCTGGAACAGAGGCCGGCTAGGGGAGATGTGCTCTCCCCCCCATGTGGAGGGGCAGCTGCGCTATGGTACACTGGGCTGTGGGCAGGGGCCCAGTCCCCATGCAGGGCCACCGTCTGGCATCCAGCTGGCATCTCCAATTACTGGGGGAGGGGAGGCTGGGAGGGTTTTGCTAACCCTCCATTTCCTCCCCCCCAGGTGTGGTACAGGAACCCCTCTGGGTCCCATTAAGGTGGTGGCGTGGCTGGGTGGGTTTTTTTCACCAGCTGATGGTATGATCTGTGAGCCTTCCCCCGCACCCCCACCCCACCTAGCCGTGCCCATTGGGGTCCTCAGTGTCTAGAAGTGGGGAGCCTTCCCTGCTGCAGCAATGGGGCTGGTTCCTGGCTTCAGCCTGCCCTGCTGGGGAAACACTGGGCTCTTAGCTGGCTCTTGGGAAGAGACCCTGCAGCTGCAACCCGTATCCAGGGTCTGGGGCTGCTCTTCTTTCTGGTTTGAGCCCAGCCAGAGCCCCTCCTTGGGGCTCCCTCTCTCCAGGCTGGCCAGCTCAGACATGCACTAGACATGAGCAGCTGATGCAGGGCTGCTTCCTCCGGGGAGCTTGGAGGCCTGGCTGCCCCACGTGGGCAGAGGGCCCCGGCCTCCCCCGCTAATGGCTAGCCTTGCTCTCTCCTAGACGCGGCAGTTGGTGAAGGATGGCTTCCTGGTGGAGCTGTCCGAGGGCTCACGGAAGCTGCGCCACGTCTTCCTCTTCACCGACGTCCTCCTCTGCGCCAAACTGAAGAAGACGGCCGTGGGGTAAGGTGGGCGGAGACTGCTGAGGAGGGGGCAGCACCCTCCGAGTGCCAGGGTGGCCCATGCTGCAGGGGTCAGTGCCACATGCTGGGCTGCCTGGAGCAGGGGCCGCGGGGCTGGGCCGAGGGGCTAGTCTGTGCCTGGACATGGGGTGGGTCCTTCCCCCTGCGGGGCGGGGCATGGAGGTGGGAAATCGGTCTGGCGCTGGGTAGACCTGCCTGCAAGGGGCAGAGACGTGCAATCTGCAGGGAGCGGCTGGGTGGCCTGGTGGCTCCGTGCACAGCAAGGTGCGCTGGGGTCGTGGGCTCAACCCGGGCATGTCGCCGCAGGAAGCACCAGCAGTATGACTGCAAGTGGTACGTGCCGCTGGCTGACCTGGTGTTCCCGGCCCCCGAGGAGTCGGAGCCCTGCCCACAGGTGCACACCATCCCGGACCACGAGCTAGAGGACATGAAGATGAAGATCTCAACCATCAAGAGCGAGGTGCAGAAGGAGGTGAGCCGGGGGTGGCGGGTTGGGCTCGCTGGTGTGCGGTGCTAGAGGGCTGTGCCTGTGCCCAGGGAGGGAGCTCTTGTATCTACCTCTGCTCAGGGGCTAGGGGTGAAGCTCCCCCCGCTGAAGGGCCCTGAGCAGTTCCCTAAGCTGAGAGCTAGAACCCCGTGCCCGGGTCAGGGCATGGGCCTGCTCTGCCCCATTGGCACCTCCCTGTCTCCTCCCTTGGCTGGCACTGGGGGAGGCAGAGGGACTCCTATGTGGATTGTGGATCCAGCTCACTGCCTGGGGCGGCTCTGGCTGGCTCCCACCTTCTCGCTTCCCCCTGCAGAAAGCCGGCAAGGGGCAGAGCCGAGCCATCGAGCGCCTCAAGAAGAAGATGTTTGAAAATGAGTTCTGGCTGCTCCTGAACTCCCCCACCATCCCCTTCCGCATCCACAACCGCAACGGGAAGGTAGGGGCCTGCCAGCCGCCCGGCTCACCAAGAGCCACTGCTGGGGTTCGGGGAGGGTGAAGAGCCGGCCTGGCCAGGACCGTGCTCCCTCAGCCGGCCGCTATGGCCGGTTCCTCTGCCCTCCCTCGGTGGGAGTGGGGTGTCCGTGCGGGGCCAGGGCTCTGCCCTTGGGCGTTGAGCGGGGTGATGCACGCTGACCACGCCAGGCAGCATCTCTTGCGCTCCCCTCCGGCTGGCCGAGCTGTTCTGTGCAGGCTGGGATCTCTCCCCGCCGCGGCTGGTCTGGGGATACCTGGTACCTCCTGCGGCACTGGGGGCCTCGGCTTGCTCTGTCAGTCCCAGTCCAGGCAGCTGCCTTGACGCCGTCCCGTCCCTTTCAGAGCTACCTGTTCCTGCTCTCCTCGGACTACGAGCGGTCGGAGTGGAGGGAGGCCATCCAGAAGCTGCAGAAGAAGGGTGAGGCCCTGTGCTGCTGGAGGCCCTGCGGGAGGAGCCTGTCTCTGAGTTCTCCCAGGGGGCGTCCTTGGGGCTCATGCTCACTGCCGTGGAGCTGTTCCTGCCAGGGGTCCAGGCATGCTGTAGCAGCATGGGGCCCCACCGTGCCCATGGCCTTTCCGGGCCGCCCCTCGGAAGGTCCCGGGGCGCCTGCAGCCAGCTGTAGCAAATGGGAACCCCTGGCCGCAGCCGCTCACCACCCCCCCTGTGCTCCCACAGACCTCCAGGCCTTCGTGCTGAGCTCGGTGGAGCTGCAGGTGCTCACGGGGTCCTGCTTCAAGCTGCGCACCGTCCACAACATCCCCGTCACCAGCAACAAGGACGGTGAGTGTCTCCCGCCGGGCCCCGCTCGGGCCTGCACGCTCCAGGGCCGGCTCTGCTCCCTGGCTCCCCCGCGGAGCGTGCCAGAGCACCCGCCATAAATGCCCTATGGGAGGGTGCATGGGGCCAGCTCCTGCCAGTCCTGGTGGTGCCCGTGCTCCCACTCTCTGCCTGGGCTCCTGCCTGCTGGCGTCAGCTCAGCTCCGAGCCAAGATCTGCCAGGTAGGAGGAGAAGTGTCCCCCTCTGTAAGAGCCCAGCTGTGCACTGGGGGGCAGGACTCCTGGGTTCTGTGGCGGGTCCTGCTGGGCCTCGGGGTAAGTCCCTTCCTCCTGGGTGAGGCTGGGCGGCTCGGGGTCTGTAAAGCACCCAGGGCTCTGATGCCAGGGCTGTTAGCTCCTGCAGGGTGTGTCTGAGGCTCAGATGGTTGTGGAGTGTCTGTGCCAGCAGGTGGTGCTGTGAGAGCAAACCAGCTGGCCTGGCTTGGGACAGGCTTGCTGGGCAAACGGGGCTGTGCTGCTCAGAGCCCCATGGCACCATGTGCCCGTCCGGCAGGGAGGGGTGCTAACCTGGGGGGCTCAGGCAGTCGGGCTGGCACAGTGACCCCCCTCCCTTGCACACCGGCTCGAAGAGCCCTGACGGGAGTGTGCGCCCCCAGGATGGGGCGTTGGAATCATGTTGGCCATTCTGTGGGAACCCATCGCTGCACCCCGCCTGGAACCCCCTCACATGGCCGCAGGGGTCTCTGCTGTGCAGTGTGAGTCTCTGGTCTCCTGCTCCCCACGAGAGCACGGGGCGAAGCTGGTCTCTGGTGTCCGTGGCAGAGATCCAGGCACAGGGCAGCTGTCCTGTCTGCAGGTCTCTCGCTGGGTAGGTTTGACTGGTGGTTCTGGGAAGCTAGTTCCAGAGGTGCCCAGTGACTGAACCCTGGGCATCCCGGCTGGGACAGGTGTGGTGGGATGCTGCTTGCTGCAGGGATGGGAGTAGCTTGCATTGCATTATGCTGGCAGCGAACGTGCCCTGGATGCACCCCTCACTCCTGACGTGCAACCCCCTGCTGGGCCATGGGGCTAGGGAGGTGAGTGAAGGCTGAGATGCTGTCCTGGCTGTGCGACTGCAGAGGTGAAAGGCTGGAGCTGGGGCTCCCTGCACCCCAGTGCTGGGCCCAGACCACGGGCCAGCCAGGGCTGTGAGCCCTAACGTACCCTTGTGCTTCTCTCTGCTGCAGATGACGAATCCCCGGGACTCTATGGCTTCCTGCATGTGATCGTCCACTCTGCCAAGGGATTCAAACAATCTGCCAGTGAGTGCCAGCTCTGTGCTGCTGGGTCTTGGCTGTGAGCGGGACCTAGCCCCGACCCTGGGGCCCTGCTGTGCCCACCCAGGGGTGCAGAGGGCCGCTGGAGAGGGGAGAGACCCCTCCTGCTGGGGGTGGGGGGTGAGTTGCCTGCTATCCCTGCTTTCATGAGGGATCTGTCCCGACAGATGGGCACCCCCAGGCTATCGGGCCCTTGCTGGGGAAGGGCTGCGGGCTGGGGACTCTGCCCAGAGTCCATGTGAACTGGACATGAATCCCTAGAGCCCCCTGACTCGTCTCCTCTCCCCAGACCTCTACTGCACACTGGAAGTGGACTCCTTCGGGTACTTTGTCAGCAAAGCAAAGACCAGGGTTTTCCGGGACACAACAGAGCCCCAGTGGAACGAGGTGAGTTCGCTGCGAGGGGACTGAGAGGATCGTGCTAGAGCCAGGGAACAGACAGCATCCCCCACCCCTGTTCCAGCCCTAGGCTGCCACCCCCTGCTCCGCTGGTGCCCCTCAATCCAGACCCATAGCCCTGCCCCCGCTAGTTGAGTCCCGGGCTTCCCTCTCCTCCCGCAGGCTGTTCCTCCCCTTCCTGCTATTCTAGCTCTGGGTCCCTGACACGCGGCCCCTGGTCTCTCCTGAACCCAGGGCCCGGCTGGTGCTGCATGAGGCTGAAGCACTGTGCGCTCAGACACGTGGGTGCAGAGCCCAGGCACTAGTGCCCGCCCCCTGCTGGGCACAGCTCAGGGCTGTTCTGCCCCTGGCGTGGGCTCAGCCGCCATCCCTCTGGCTCCCCAGGAGTTCGAGATCGAGCTGGAGGGCTCGCAGTCGCTACGCATCCTGTGCTACGAGAAGTGCTACGACAAGACCAAGCTCAACAAGGACAACAACGAGATTGTGGATAAGATCATGGGCAAGGGGCAGGTCCAGGTAAGGCTGCGGGGGGCTTCGAGGGGGCTGGCCTGCCTGTGTTCCCCTGGCCTGGGGCTGGCCTGCCCGTGCCAGAGCAGCTCTCATGG
>NW_026115020.1:0-15271 GCF_025201925.1 Gopherus flavomarginatus | reverse complement strand
AACACCAAGCATTTGCCATCCAGCTCCAACCATCCTAGAGCAAGTAAGTGGAGCTCTCCGAGCCATCCCCAGTGGGTGGAAATATTCCACCACTTCGTGCCCCAGCCCGTCCTTTGTTCATAGTTTTGTTCCCTGGATGAGGATTCCTGTGACCCTGTTGAATGTGTGGGGAGGAAAAATTCCTCAGCAGAGGGATGTGGCAGAGAGCAGACAGGCCCCTTAATGAGAGTGCTGCTTCTGTTGAATGGAGACTCATGGCTGCTCCCTACTCAGTTCCAGGATGGAGCAGCTCAAGCGGATGCTGAGGAGAAAGGCCAGGCAGGTGGCTCCATAGCCAGAGGGAAGCAGCGACTGGCTTGCCCAGGAGGAGAGCAGCCCCTCTCTCCCCATGGGTGGGGAGGATGCTTGTGGCCAGACTACACAGAGGAGCTCTCTGGCATTCTGTAGGAGCAGGAAGACATCAGCTCCCATAGCTGACCCCGAGACACCTTCTGGCCCAAATGGAGGTGGCCCCAGGTACAGCTATGGAGGAGGGACCCAGGAGAGGGCAGGAGCCGGGCAAGACAGCTCTGGGGTTTCCTTCAGAGCAAGACAAGGAGCCATGAGATGTGCCCCATGGCCCAGCAGGAGCCATCCACCACCCTGGCCACTGAGGAACCCTCACCAACCTCACCCTCTCCATTGAGGAGCCCCCTGCCAGCCAAGAGCAGCAGATGAGCGACTCTGGTAGAAACACCACTAGCTCTGCATACTCCCCCGAAGGGCCAGCAGCTCCTCTGTGGGGTCTGACAGACTTGAGGCTGAAGGCTCCCTCTTTGCAGGTGAGGGGAGTCCCAGGGGAAAGGGAGGAGGACTGGGGCTGTGGGAGACTAATAACACCCTGTGCCCATCGGCTCACCAAGGCAGCGGGACTGACTCATGTGAGTCCCACTAACACTAGTGGGAGTGGCACAGCCACGCCCCTCAGCAGAGACTGCTGGGCAGAGTTGGGGGAGCTCCAGCCTCCTCTGATGATGTTGGGGGAGGGGGATCTGACTGCCACGAGGCCCTGAGACTGATGGGGCTGAGGACATCTCTGGGAGGGGTAGGGTGGGCCCCTCACTGCCATGAGATTCCTTGCAAAGAAGGGGGAAACATGGAGCCTTCTCTGTCCACTGCATCCCCTCCAGCAGCAGAAGGGATTATACTTTCTCCTTCCCTCCCTGGTGCAGAGACACCCACTGCCCAGCTGGAGTGGGTTGAGGAGGAGGAAGAGGAGGAATGGGTTGAGGAGGAGGAAGAGGAGGAGGATGTGTCCCCTGAACAAGACACAGTCAGGGTCTTTGAGCAGCACCTCCAGGGCAGAGATGAGATACAAAAATCCCCCAGCTGTGTTGCCACTGAGTCTGTCCTGCTCCCTGTTCCATCCCCACCCAGGCAGGGGGGTCTTGTACCAGAGAATCCCTCATTCGCAGTGGGGGGACACATCTCCTCTGTTATCTGGCACCCCAAAGTGGGAACATTTGTCCCACACAGGCCAAGGTGTCCTCTCTCCACAGACACGGTCCAAGTTACAATCCCTGTCTGTGCAGGGTGACACTGGTTTGGGGAAGACAGAGGCTTTCCCTGTCCAACCCCATGGAGGTCTTGTGCCCTGGATCTGGTTTGGGTAGGGCGGGAAGGTTCCAATGTAACAGGCTATCTCTCTCTCCCCCCACCCCACTCCTAGTTGGTGAAGGACAGGGCTAAACAGCTCCATTTCCTCCAAGCTGTCCCGAGTGTGTTTCTCAGCACAGCAGCAGGGGCGGGACACCCTGGAGCCCCACTTTTCAAAAGCAGCCCTTGTGCAGAGCATAGCAGTGAGTGGGATCCCGTGCCCGGCCCCTGGGGCGAGGGATCCAGACACGGGAGGAAGAGTTAGTGGGGCTGGAGCAGGAAACATAGGACCGGGGTTTCTGGGGCTAAGGTCTAGGGGGCAGGGCAGGGGATAATTGTGACACTGATCTGGAGCTGGCAGTGGGGGAATTGTAAGCCCAGAGGGGAGGGGAGGGAGGAATAGGGTGGGAGAGGGGGAAGGAAGTTTGATGGATGGGAGGAATGAGGGGCCCAACTGGTTGGGAGTGGGGGTGACATTGGCTGTTTCTGCAGAGCACTTTGGCCTCCTCTCTGTGAAGTGCCTGTGGGTCTGCCGGGCCTGAGTCTCACACGCAGTTTTGTTTCCTTGGGGTCTCCCAGGAGCTGATTGAAAATCTTCCCGTGGTGTTCGAGCCAAGCTCCATCATGTCCAGCTCCATGGCCATGGGTTACAATCTCAGGTACCAGGAGCCTTCCATCCAGCTGCCCTAACCCTGGTGCTAATCGGGCCCAGAGCCGGGAGTCACAGATCCTCCTCTGGCTAGGTTACCCCCAGCTGTGACTGTTCCCATCCCTCAGCAAAGTAGGTGGGAACATCCCCCCTTTCCTGGCTGAGGTGTTAATTTCACTCCAGTAACGTTACAGTGTCCATAGGGAGGGGATCACTGCGGGGGAGGGGGTGATGTACATGGCAGTGCCAGCACCACACTGGTGTTGCAAAGTGTACAACAGGCTCCTCTCTTCTGTCAGCAAGCAGAAGCCGCCGCTTGCCCTGGAGATGGAATCATGTCTCTTGTGGGCTGTTCTCCACAGAATCTTTACCATGGGCACTGGGAATGACACCACGCACTTCCAGGTAGGTCCTGATCCTACTTCTCTGTCCCAGGAGCAGGAGCAGGCTCTGGTCCCTGCTACCTCACTTTGATGGAGCTGCTGAGAATAGGGGAGGGGTGAGCAGAACAGGCCTGGGATAAACTGTCAGGGAGGGCCCCTTTCCTCCAGAAGGGATTGCGTTACCCTTCCGTGGCTGATCCCAGACTTTCCTCCTCCTCATTCTCTGATCTCCTGCAAGGACTCTCCCAGGAATCCTACTTCCCACTCATTGCAGTTTGGCTGGTCCATACTCTGCTGGGTACCAGGCCCTGCACAGAGAACTGCTAAGAGTAAGGATTGAAGAGGCAGCAGGCATCTGGCCATGAACTCTTGCTAAGTGTCCCTGGAGTGATGTGAATGGGAGAGGCCAGGATGTACCTTTTGAGTCTTGCCAGGCCTCCTGGAGAACCATCCTAATTGTCCCCTGACTGGTGTAGCCCCATGTTCCTAACTGACAGGTGCTCCCTCTTCTTACAGGCTCTGCACAAGAGCTATTTACAGATCCTGGACACCATGCTCAGAGGCTTGCTGACAGAGACTTCCATCTTGGACAAGCTGCAGCACCTCTTGGAGGTGAGTAGAATGGGACGGTCTGGAATGAAATTTCCTCTCAGCTCCATGGGTTGGCTGCAAAGGAGAGACTAGAAGAGCCATGTTTCCATTGTTTCCTCCTAGCTTGGACTCAGCCAGCCACACTTTCCCAGAGCTGTCAGTGCAGAGAGAAGGAGCTGGGACTGTCAGCCAGAGCTCTGCGCCGTTGCATTAAGCACTAACTGTGAAAACCAGGCCTGACTGGGGACTGAGAGACTAAAACTCCTGTGAGATGCAGGTTATGGGCCTCTGAGAAAAGTCACTGGCTCCTCTCTAGGGAGACCCCGAGATACAGGAGGAGCCTCAGGGAATCAGTTATTCTGTCCTAGGGACACTGCAGTTCACTAAGGGATTTTCCTTGTGGCCGTTCAATCCATTCTACCAAGGCCTTTGCAGCTGGCATCTGGGGGGCCAGGGCATGTGTCTTGCTCCTGACATGCTGTTCATGCATCAGGGGTTCAGAGCAAATAGACCATCCCCAAGACTGAACATTTTCCGAGCCTGGAGAGACAATGAACTTGTGCCCAGCAAGACGTGGGCAGTGTCATGAAACCCCTTTCAAAGCTCTGTGACCAGGGCTCATCTATTCCACCCTGAGCACAAAGTTTCAGCCCCATGAGGAAGGGGAGAGTCTCATTTGTAGAGGATGTACACCTGCCCAATGACCCTCCCTCCTGCCTTCTTCTGTCGCAGCACGTCCATTTCTGGCTCCACTCCAAAAAGACCCAGGAGAGAGCTAGGACCATACAGAGCAGTACTGCCCTGCTCGACTTCGCCACGTCCCTGCCTGGGTTTGAAGTAAGTTACCTTTGACCCCAGCATCCTGCATAGTCAGAGTTTGAGTCAAGCTCCTCATCCCCTGGCTAATTGGTCCCCCCTGGGTCCGTAAGTGACTGTGTTCCATAGGCCCCTGGCTGGCACATTTGTGCCTGGCCTCAGGGTGTTATTCTGGAGCAGCTGGGCAGCGAGTGCTCACAGAGGGCCCTTGCCCTGGTCCCTTTGCTCCAAGCTCCCTTGGGGCAGAGAGAAAGAGGGCTCTCGCTCCTCTCTCCCAGCGCCTCCTACAGAGGGGTGGGAGCAGAGCTCTTGCCCAGGGCAGCTGGAGAGCTGAATGGAGAATGTTGATGGATTCCCCTCGCCTCCTCCTTCTTCTGGCCATACACAACCCCCAGCTCCGTGTCAGCCAGGCTGAGCTGGTGCTCACATATTGGGGGAAGCCAGCCAGCTGATAGTGGATGAGGCAACCAAAGAGGGATCAACTGGGGAGGGACCTCCACGGCCTTTCACCTCCAAGCCATTGAAAAAAACTCCCATCATATCCCCATGCACTGACCAGGGAGCAAGGAGAGGATAAACCCAGGGAGGTGCCATTGGTAGGTGCCAGCTTATCTGCTGAGCAGCTCAAAGCAGTGCAGACCCAGCTCTCCAGCAAGGCTATTTCCTAACAGGCATCACATCAACATGACACACTGCCATTGCTCATGCTAGGGGCTGCAAACTCCCATAGCCTCCTCTGTGAGACTTTCATACCCCTCAGGGCCTGAGGCTGGTTCCTAGTGCTCTGATACCATGTTATCCCAGCCACCATCTGCTCTGGGAGAACTGGAGAAGTCAGTCAGCAGAGGCTGCTTAAGTGCCCCATTCACCAGAGCTACAGTCCATGGCATCACGTTAAGGACTGGGCGATCCCTTGGGGAAAGGTGTCCACTTCCTCTCATCCCACAGCATACTGCCCAAAACCTCTCAACTCCTCAGCTGGAGGGGACGAGAGTGGCAGAGGGGATTCTGGGGAGCAGAGCTGGATTCCCGCTGAGTTGGGAGGTAAAAGAGCTCTCACGGGAGGACTGAGAGGACTGGGGGCAGGAGTTCATTCCACAATGGTGGGAGAGGGGTTGGAAGTCACTAGAGAAGAGGCAAGATTTCATCTCGGGGGTTGGGTGGGGGAATCCATCCCTGAGACATGGGGAGGAGTGGGAAGGAAATTTTGCTGGCTACCGATGCCTTTAATATCCTTCGTTCTCGTGGGTCTGTGTCTATGATTGATCCTTGTTCCCTTGCAGCAGAAGGACATTACAGCTATTTAACATCAGGAGCTTGTGCCAGGTGCCCAAAGCACTGCAGGGGCTTTGGTCTGTGAAACTGCCTTGAAGGTCCCACCCTTCGCATGACCAGAAGATCCCACTCCCTGCCGCAGGTACTGCTCTGTCTCACTGTTGGGGAAGGGCCGGGGGGAGTGGCCATAGAGCCCACAGCACTGAGAGAAATCAAAGCCGAGTACCTCACTCTCAACACCATGCCCAACCCCGACCCCTCGAGCTGGGGCCAGGCGAGAATCAGGCTTTCCGGGCTGTGGGGCTGGCCCAAAATTGAGACCATCCGCAGAACCAGGGGTTATGCTCAATAGCCATTGTAGTCTGGGAGGGGTGGCCTGACATGGAGTTCCTCCCCTGTCATCACTGCTCAGACCTTCTTATGGCCCGTGTCATCCCTGATGCAGAGAATTTCTGACCATCCCCCTCCTGGGGCCCAATCCACCCACCTGGTAGCTGAACCCTTCTCAGCCAGGAATGACACTCCCCCTTAATACTCTATGGCAGGGAAGGATCCTCCCCATCTGGCAGATAGGAACTGAGATGTAGAGGAAGGGCTGTGGTCCTGGTCACACAATCCTGGGTGTAGATCTGGGAAGTGGACTGGCTCCCAGCCTAGAGCCTTTCCCCCAGGGGCAACTTTGCTTTCTGCCCTTTATTCTTCCATCCGGCTAGGGGGTCTGTGAGAGTGAAATGAACAGGGAGAGTGATGGCATCCTGGCACATAGCCTGGATGGGAGCTCCCCTTGGCTTGGACCCCAGGGTCAGAGACATCTTTGTCATCCAGCTGTCCTTCTTTTATTCCAAGAAAGGGAGTCCCACAATTAGGGGTCTCTAGGGCTCCAGTAAGTCATCCTCATTCCCACCCGCATGTATCGTCCTGCCCTGCCCTGCCCTGTCTTCTGGTTTCTTCGCTGTTGACTCTGGCTTGACTCTTGGCTCCAGTCTCTGACTATAACTTTGGCGTGACCCTTCTTGACTTTAGATTTTGGTTATGAACCCTGGCTCAGTATTCTCTTTGCCTTTCTCTAGCCTCACTCCAGGCCCTACACCCACCCACTCTAGCATTGTCTCTTCCTCCTGATCTTCCCCAATCCCTCAGATTTTGAGTACTTGGATTTGACCTTCGACCTGTATCTGAACTTTGGCTTGCCATGGACTTGGCTGATCTTTGGTCTGATCATCCGGCTTTAACCTCTGGCTTGGGCTTGGACACTGGCTCTGGTTCTGCCTAGACATACTCAACAATTCTTGATTCAGACACTCAGCAGTAGTATAAGCATCCTACCATCAATCAAACCCTAACCCTGCCACATGAGCCTTAGTCCCTCCCACCTGTCACCGGAAGTCCCAGCCTGTGTGGGGTATTACTTCCGAGGTCAAGGTGGCCACATGACCGGAAGCAAGTTGTGTCATGTGACCCTTCTAAGAACTCCTCCCACTGCCCTCTACCAACAAGAGGAGATTTTGACCAGTCAGGACAACTTCCGGGGCAGGGTGACCCATCCAAAAGTGGGCCATATGACCCCACTAAGAATTCCTCCCAAGGCCCTTTGCCAATCAGCATGCAGAACTATTACCCCATAACTCCCAGCACCAGGCAGAGGAGGCCATCTCTTACCAAGGACATATGTTTTAGAAATCATGGAAAGGCTGCTGAGAAGAAACATGGACTCCTTCACCCCCCTGTGAGAACTTCAGACTTTGTCCTAGCCACGGGGGTCTTTGATCATCCATAGAGAAAGGTCTACATCAGCGACAATCCTGAGGAGGAGGAGGGAGTGACCAAGGAGAGCCTTTTGGCCTAGCCGTTGATGGATACGCCAGAACCCAAGCCCAAAACCCAACTGCTTGTGAGACACCACAATGAGCCTGGTGGCCTCTCTTTGTTCACCCTCTTAGAGGTGGAATGCAATTGCGGCTCGGAGGAGTCACTGGTGAACAAGGTGAACACAGGTAAATGGATGATTAAGAAGTGACAGTCCGAGGTTGTGGAGTGTTCCAATAGATCTCTGTTTACTGCATTGCCCCTGATGGAAGATGGTACATTTAGTTCCGCCATGAGATTCATAAACATATCCCATCTTTTAGGTACACGTCTGCTAGGAACAGAGCTTGTCTAGGTGATGGCCCTGACTAAGTTGAGCATGTTAGAACCATTAACCACAGAGCCTTGGTTCATAAAAACCCCTTTATCATTCCATGAAGAAATATTTTTATCCTAGCCCAGCTTATTTAGCAATACTAATGCATTTTTCTTGTAATGCTTATTCACGTTATCCAATACCTCCTGAGCAACAGAGTGTGAGGTCTTTGGTGTTTCTGGGAGTTTGGCAGTTACATTCTGTTCTTGTTCTGGTAGAAACAGACTTATTTTCACTTTTTCCGCATCCCTCCTTTTCATGTACATTAGGTACCTTTAAAGCATGTCACTGTAAAGATTAGCCTTTTAGTATTCGGCTAAGTCAGTTCTTTGAAGAACACACTTCATTTCAGCATCCAGTAAGTGACTTGCAGTCGTTCGTTAGGCCCCCTGAGGATACAGAGTTCACCTGTGTTCTGAACAAAGTATCATATTTTTCCCAAATCTTTTTACAATCCCATTCTTTTAGACCCCCGGAGGATACAGCGTCCATCAGTTTACTGAATGAAGCATTAAACTCTTCCCAAATACTAGTATATAGGGGAGCTGTGACGAGCTCATGGTTTTGAGAGAATGGTTTGTCAGTCCTTCATTTTTTATTCACAATCCCTAGAGCGCATGCTCCAGGTTTGTGAATGTGCGTGGTTTTGCGCACGTTCAGAACCCCTAGTGTGTGTGCACTGGGTTTGTGAATGTGGGCGTTTTTGATCACAGTTTTCTCTGGGTTTGGTGTGGCAGTGGCCACTGAGGAACTGGAGTTATGGTTGTGTGGTTGTTTATTTTTTTACTAGAGTCTTGTTTTGCCCTTGAGTTTGACGTATTTGAGGTTTGGACTGCCCAGATGCTTCATCTGTACTCTTGTGCTGTTTTGTGTTGTTAAAGATCTCAAAGCAGATTCCTGGTTCTTTAACGGTTCTGGAGGAGGTGTCCTTGTAGCTCTGACTACAGCATTGTCAGAAAAGTTGCCCATGCCTACGAGGGAGTAGGGGGGGAGCATTTTACAAAACTGAACTTTATCATCTTTCTCACCCACATCTATGTATTTACTTAAAATACAAAACCTCATAAAACAACCAAACCAATAAGCAAAATATATTTACTGGGCTTCATCCATCCATCAGTCACTGATGCTGGTGAATTTTCCTTTTCAGCTGTCTCTTTCCTTTTTCTTTTGAGCTTGGTTTCCCTCTGGTCTAAGGATCTCTCATGTTTTGACCGTACTGTGGAGCAAACAACATTATTATAAAACACATGAAACCATCTTGTAAACTTAAAAACTAAATATTAATTAGGGTGTTTTTCTATTTAAAAAGTCATAGCTTTAAAACAAGTAATCCATTTCAGGCTGTACAGCAAACACAGGTCTTGAGTTTATTTCTACCACTTAAAAAACAAAACAAAAAAAAACAAATAAACTCACATTTTTTAAATACATCTCATTTTGCAGAATAAAAAACCAAACTGCTTTTAAAATCCATTTAAAACCACATTTTGCACAGTACAAAACCCAGTTGGTTTGAAACAAACCAAATACTTTTTAAAAACCTACACCTGTGCCTCGCACAGACCCCTTCTCACACACAAAACAGCAGCTTTATAAACTCACCAAACCAAGTTTTCAGCCATATACTTTTCAATAACTCCCCCATGCATTTAAAAGCCAGTTGCAAAAAATTTCCCTTTTACTATGGGGTAACTAGAGCATGTGCAACCTCTGCATAGATTTGATATCATCAGCTGTTGCCCTGAATTGATCAGTTAATAGAAACATAAAACTCAGGTCTTGGCAGGTAAACGTTACTTCACCTCTAAGAGGGAGCAATGTCTAGTGGTTAAAGCACGTGACTTTGAGTTAGGAAATGTTGGTTCGAATCTTGGCACTGCCATTCACTTGCTGTGTGACTGTGCAGGTCACTTAGCATCTGTGTCTCACATGACCATGCTTTTAAAGGGAAAAAAACTGGCACATACTCATGGTGACATCTTTTAGGGCTGCAAAGAGTCAAACAAAAGGATACTTTTATTATTAAGTGTGTTGATGTCACCACTGCCAGCTTCTGACCCAGGGAGACTGGATATTTTGGAGTGGAGGATTTTTTCCAATACTTTAGTGTTCTGCATTCATTGTGAAACATTGAACAAGTATCATCAACAGTAGCTCTGAGCAAAGGAACAGCTTTGATAGCATTTACTTTCATTCAAGTCCTCTTAATTCCAGACATTGTTCATTACCGTGAAAGCTCATTCCACTGGGCTGTTTGTTCTCAGGAAACAGTGCAAATTCTACTCAGCATAGCAATACATCTTGAACAAGCATTGTGTAGCTATAAAAAAACAAATATTTTGGCTGATGAAATGAAAAAAAAAACCCAGGATATTTCAATTATCCTGGGGCATCATAAGAAAAACCAAGAGTATCCTGGTTGAAATAGGTTGTATGGTCACTTTATAGTTACCTCACATGTAAACGGGATATTTACTTCCACCTTCCAGAGCTGTTGTAAGGCTATGCTCAGGAGCGCCGGTGCCTCTGATAGAGGCGGCGGAAGGTCTGGCCCCTGAAATACTGCTGACGACCGCCTAGGCGGTCGCCACCCCCTAAATGTCTAGGTCGCCTAATGGGTTGCGCCAGCCCTGGCTATGCTCATTAATATCTGAATTGCTTTGAGAGTGTTATAAACAGATAGTTAAGGGTTAATGCCTCTTGTAAAGGGTTAAGAAGTTCACCTAGCCTAGCTGACACCTGACCAGAGGAACCAATGGGGGAGCAACATGTTTCAAAAGGAAGGAGAGAAGTTTCCTTTGTTTAGAGTCAGTTTCAGTTTCAGCCAGAATGAAAAAGATCGAGGAACCAGCCTCTGATCAGAGTAATAAGTTTTAGAAAGGAATAAATAGGTTTATGTTTATTTTCTTTTGTAACTTGTCTTTGTGCCATTGGGGAAATTATCAAATTGGGTATTCTTGTGTGTATTAAGGTTTTTGCTAAGGGAACATCCTGTGTTTTAAATCTGTTGTCTGTGAGACCAGCTGGTATGCTGTCTACCAGAGGTTTTTGTCTTTTACTTTTCTTTTCTTTAATTAAAAACCTTCTTTTTAAGAACCTAATTGACTTTTCCTTGTTTTAAGATCCAAGGGGATTGGATCTGGACTCACCAGGAATTGGTGGGGGAAAGGAGGGCGGATGGTTAAATTCTCCTTGTTTTAAAATCCAAGGGATTTAGGTCAGTGTTCACCAGGGAATTGGTGAAGGAGTCTCTCAAGGCTGCCCAGGGAGGGGAAGGTTTGGGTAGGGGGAAGAGAGTTTTCCAGGTACACAAAAATGTGGATGGTGGCAGTGAGGCCAGATCTAAGCTGGTAGTTAAGCTTAGAGGTGTTCATGCAGGTCCCCACATCTGTACCCTAAAGTTCAGAGTGGGGGTGAGACCTATGACAGAGAGCCTCGGATGGAAGGCTCTCTGAAGTATTGTTTTAAAGTGTGTTGATTTTGACAGTAGCTTGCTAATCTGAAATGAGCCTCCAGAACTAGTGCTGCTAATTCTCCCTCCACCTTCTAAAACTCATGGAGGTACAGTGAGACAAGGTGTTCCTTCTCGTTTCCCATATTTCCAGAACTGTGCTCCACTGCAGGAGAAAATGACCTAAAATGCTTCTGAAATTGTTTTTTCTATGTGATTTCCCAGCCCAGCGGGTTGGAAAGCATAGGATAGGTGGAAAGAGAAAACTGGTCACTTATCTGAAACAGAAGCTAATCACTTATTTACTGCAAGTGAGTACCGACTGAAAACTGAGATCTCTAAAATGTATTGCTGGATTGTTGGCTGGTTTTTTCAGCATGATCCCAGTTCTAGCAGTATGACCACTGTATTTCAGTCAGACTGGAACCGCTACATAACGAAATCCATGTGCTCTATATATGGTGCAAGGAAAATCTTTGACAAAGATATGTATATTTTTCTGTTCTTGCAACAACGCTGATGCTTATAAAGCACACACACTAAAGCCTCTCTCCTAATCATGCCATTTGAAAAGCCTGCATTTTCTTTATGCTTGCAGGCAGCTGTGGTCATGGTGGAATTGTGAATATCAGCCAGCCCTATGTTGTACAGCTGAACTGGAGAGGATTTTCCTTCAAATATGGTTCCTGGGATACGGATTACTCTCTTTGGACTCCACAGAAGGACCTATATTTGGTTGCACCTTTGAAGACAGATGGGAGACTCTTAGAATATTACAGACTTCATAATTCCTACGATGATTTGCTGCTATAACTTCATGTATTACAGTGTTCATAATTGAAGAGAGATGGGCAAGCTCGATTTAAACACAAACACATTGGCTG
Source organism: Gopherus flavomarginatus (assembly GCF_025201925.1). NCBI lineage: Eukaryota > Metazoa > Chordata > Testudines > Testudinidae > Gopherus > Gopherus flavomarginatus. Next base: position 3,402 of record NW_026115020.1, on the reverse strand, counting down.
TGAGGAAAACTCTGCCGAATGCTGCTTCTGGTAACCGTTTCTCTTATGCTGGTGTTGGGTGGCAAGATATGGATTTTGCAGTGGATGAAAGTGGATTGTGGGTAATTTATTCAACCGAGGACAACACAGGGAACATTATGATTAGCAAACTCAATGAGACCACACTTGATGTGCTCCATACTTGGAATACAAGGCAGTACAAGCCATCCATTTCCAACGCTTTCATCATATGTGGTGTTCCATATGCCACAAGACCTGTCTACACTAGGAAAGAGGAAATATTTTACACATATGACACAAACACTGAACAGGAAGGTAAAATTAGCATAATTATGGATAAAATGTTAGAAACAATTCAAAGTATCAACTATAACCCCTCAGACCAAGTTCTATACGTTTACAATGATGGCTACTTTGTTAAATACGATCTTATTTTTCAACCTGTGTTACACTGATATGAATATACACAACAAATAGAGATCACAGAAAGTCCAATTTTATCTCTCTTTGGACAATGTGAATGTTAAAGTAAGCTCTAATCCTACTAAGAGTAGCTCCAGGTCATAAGGTTTATTACCATGAGCTATCCCATTGAAGGATAATAAGCTCTATGCCTGGTAACATTCGTTGCAAGATTAGGTTCATAGCATTTTAACTGGTGTTCAGATACAGTTGCAACACAAGTACTAGAAATGCCTCTGCTATAAACACAGATTAAATAGATGACTTAGTGATGGACAGAACATGTATCATGATAGGGAGATTGCTCACACACTGATGTGCATTTGGAGGAATGTCTGTATTTGGATAACACATGGAAACTGAACTGCTGTTTTGTCATCATTGCTCAAAGTATACAAGGCCATAAATATCATATTAAGCATTGGCCTCAAATAATACCTAAAAGATTAAAATCAGAGGAGAATTAGGACTTGATCTTTAAAGAGCAGCCATTGGTTAAGCTGAAGCTGTGGTTGCCTTGGCTTCTTCTTGCAACCCATCAATGTATTTTGGATGGCAGGGCTCCAATGCATTACTTTCCTAAAGTTGCACTTCATGGAAAAAACTTATTAACCATTTTTGGACAGTTGCATTTTCTTAGCAATGTGTCCTGGGGACCTGATCCAAAGCCCATTGAAAGCAGTCCCTTGGTATATGGCACATGCTGCAATAGAACATAAGCTATGCCATCCTACATGCTCCATTTAGTCCCAGAGTCCATTTAGTCTGCAATTTACTGTGATCTCAATTAGCATCTTTCAAAAACACTCTGAAAACAAGGAGCCAAATTAATTGCCAGTATAATTCCATTGGCATCAATTACCTTACATTGGGGGTGAATCTGGCGCATGATCTATCAGTTACAGAATACTGAAGTTGGGACAAAGTCATGGGCTCTTTATTTTTAACATGCCACAAGATTTTTATCAATATCTGCACTGTAATTGTGTCAGAAATAATGAGATGAAAAGTTATGAAAACGCAGTAAATGTTTGTTAGTTGTCTTCTATTCATTCTGTCTTTGTTTTATAATCTGGATCAGTAGATGTGAATGATTAATTTTTGTTTAATAGTGTTATAAAAATCCAAACTTTATAGTTGTTTGTCATTGCACAACAGCTGGGAAATTTTGGGGATGTAGCAAGAAGCCAGTTTGACCAAATTATATTAGAAACAGAAATCATACTCCTTTGGGCTTAAAGTGTTTAAGAGCTCCTGGAACAACACAAAGGTGTGAATCAATATGTCAGTAACTAGAGGAGGGACTTTATTTCCACCAGTTGAAATATGTTCACCTGTTAGATTAACATCCTCCACCAAATTGAGATGTTACTTGAGATGTCTGAGGCTGGTTACACATTTTTAAGTCAGGCGCTGCCACTTACCAGGTATCTGCATCTGTTTCCAGAAAGTGTGTAAAATGAATGTGAAAGCCAGCCGTCACTGGCGCAGTAATCTGATCCATGAGCATGGGCCTTTAAAGAATTCACAGTTGTTCAGCTGAGGGTTTGTTTAACTATAAAAAAATAAAAGACAGCAGAACATTTCTTGCTTCACATTTTTTGGGGTGGCATCCCATTAATTCCCAAGGGTTGACCTATTCACAGGCATAAAAGGTAACTCTATATGGCATCACATTTTAAGGAGCAATTTGGGGCTAGATCCACAAAGAGAACTTAAGTTCAGTGTTGCAACACCTAACTTTAGGACCCCTGCCACTTACTGGAATCTTCAGCTCTGACTCAGCTACACAGGCTCCCTATAAATGTATGTGGAGAGTTGGGCTCCTAAGAATGGGATTCACAGAAGCTGAGTGGGAGGCTGCTGAAGCTGGCCAGTAGCAAATGCTGAATAGAGGGTTGGACTCGAGTTCACTTAATGCCACTTGGGAGTCACAGCTGTGAACTCTCCCCTGGAATTAGGTGTTTAACCCAGGTCAGCCCTGTCCAAAAGGGGAAAAGAAAAGGCAACCTGGAAGTTGTGATGCCCTTTTATATACAGTATTTAAAGCATTCAGCCGGGCTGTGGGAGACCAGGGTTCAGATCCCCACTCTTCTTGTCTCAGAGCAAGCACTTGAACGCAGCTTTTTCACTGTCCAAGTGAGTATGCTAAGCACTGAGCTACAGGGAGAGTGGGGGAGGGGCTTTCTTAATCTCATCTGTTGAAGCTGCTTCACTTTGTATGAAATACAGTGGGCCAAAGAGCCGTCAGAATGACTCTATAGCAGAGGGATCACAGTATCTTGTTTACAGACCCCAGTTCTAGTCCTGGACCAATGACTGTTTAAACCTGGACCACTACTCAGTTCTAAGATGTTATTGTGTCCTATTATTGTCACTGTGAGAAATCTTGTGATTAGCAACAAACTTGCTAGTAACAGGCAGGGCCAAACCTGTCGACTTTCTTGCGTAGGAGGTGTCATCAGATGCTCCCGGTGTGTTGCTCTGTTCTGTTCAATGTTGATATCAATCAGCTGTGTGCATGCTCCCTCTGTGTGCTGCCTCAGCTGTGCAGATCACTGGCACAGCAGACCCCGAGGGAACCCCCAATGACCACAGATTCTAGTAAGGTACGAAGGCACCTGGGCCAGGTTTACTGTCAATTGAAGCACAGTAATAGTTCACTCTAGACTTGACTCTACAGGATATACTACGAATATGTGCCCCCTGGGAATGGCCTCAGCTTAGTCAGTGGTGGGACTCTCCATTGCCTCCTAGGCTGGACAAAGATACTGCCCCAGGGATGCATTCTTATAGACAGGTACAACTAAGTTACACATCACTCCTGACGTATTGAGTTGCAACCCCTCTACGTAGCAAGGTGCCGCCTCTCACCTTGTACATGTTTGTTTGAACAACACAACTCTATCCATCATATTACCCTTTTGGCCTTGTCATTGG
>NW_026115019.1:0-15622 GCF_025201925.1 Gopherus flavomarginatus | reverse complement strand
TAGAGATGTTGTGAGGCAAGGACAAAATATAGCAGACCTATTCGAAGCCAGAATCAATTGTAAAACCCCTCAATGATCTTAAACAGGGGATATCAGTCCAGCAAGGACAAATCTAAGACCAAAGAAATACGGGCCTTGTGCACATGGACACTATGGCCCACTTCGAATCCCTTTGCGGCCACAGTGGGATGCAGAAGATGTGAAAGGGCTTTTCGAGAATCATTACTTGCCTAACTCATGCCCCAGTCTAGTATTTGCTGAACCCAAGCAAGCCATTTATCCTGCATACTTGATGCCAGTTTGGAGGGTCTGGGGGCGGGTACTGTCCCAGGAGTGGAAGGCATAGCATAAACCGTAGCCTTTGCCAGCCGAGGACTGTCTGATAGTGAAACCGCTATCCCACTACAAGCTGGAGTTCTTGGCCTTGAACGGGCCATCACTCAGAAATTTTGAGGACTACTTGTATGGGGCTCAGTTACAGGTGTGGACAGACAACAACCCACTGAATTATGTGTGAACAAGTGCTAAACTGGATGCTACAGGGCAAAAGATGGGTGGCCCCGCTTGGCTAGCTATGACTTTCAGCATGCAATACCGATCAGGGAGAAGAAGAAGCAAATGTAGATGCGATGCATTGTCCAGGTGTCCACAGGCACCAAGTGACTTGCTGTGATACCCATGGATGGAGTGAGCAGCTATTTGCAAGAGTGTGGAGACTGCTAAGGCCAGAGTACCATGAGAAGCGTTCATGGATGTGTTGCTGAAACTTTGGGCCTCACCACCCTGAATGCGTGCCTTCTTGCTTCAGTCGAACTATATCGCTTTGGACCAATCTCCATTGCCCATGCTCAACGTGGCTGAATGGCAGGAAAACCCCAGAGCTGCAAGATATTGACATTCGTTGATTACACTACTTGCCAAAAGAGAGGGTGAGGCCAGAGAAAAGGGTTTGCTTTTTATTTCACATACAGACTGCATGTGACTCAGCAAGATGGCTGAGTTGCTGAAGACTCACCGCAAGGCAGAGAGAAAGTGCAGGCACATGCACTCTGCCAAGGAGGCTGCTTACGAGAGGTGAGTGCCACCCCATTACACTGGCTCTTATCTATTTTTAAATGGGGTACTGTGTGCCCCACAAAATTCTCCCTGAATTCAAGCACCCAAAGTATCTGGTACCTTTCTATGCTTTTCTTTTCAATCACAATTCTTTAATTTAGCTAAACTTCGAGAAAATAGATTTATCCTCTTTCAAGGAAGAGGGATAATTAAACCTTGCTTGAAAATGATTAAGTCTTATTGAGAAAAAATCTAGCGAGAAACATTTAATTGTAATTGACTGAAAGAGCACACTAGGCGAATGTAGATCAAAACATTCTGCACACAGAGCTGAAATTGGCCAAGACAGAAAATTGGATGTAGCCACCCACATGAAGTAAATCGTCTCTGTTGAAGGTCCTACCTCCCTGTACAAAATGGCAGTACTGCAGCAATGACATGGCAAAAACAGGGTTACATAAAAGAACAGAAATCATAACAATTCTAATTGTCTGGGACTATTGACAGCTCTCTTTCTAATGCCCTTGTCCTATACAGAAGTATTGTAATTATATTCCTGGTCTTCTCCACCCATTTTTATCCCCTTCTTTGCCTTTGCTGTTGGCTAGTGCCAAGCTTTTGCTGCTCTGGGAATTAGTCAACAAAGGCTGTTTTATTGCTGTTCAGTGAGCACCTTCCCACGGGGACCTTTATTGTCACCTCAGGAATGCAGCTAGTTGCCTCCAGTCCAGTGCCTAGAATCTCAATTTTATTTTTACCTTTGAGCTGCTTTCATTTTATTGTGATGGCAGAAAATATTTGTGGAAACTTAGGCTGGCTCCCTGTTCTGGTATGTTATGCATTTTGACAGACTTCAGTGAAAGGTCTGGGGAGGGGAGGGGAGAGGGTGGGGAGAGGGAATCTCTGAAAAAGTGGAAATGCAGATGCATTGACAATAATAACCCAAGTTTACTTATAAATTCAAACATGTATTTAGCTCAAGTATCACTGTGTGGAATAGTTCTAAATAAAGCAACAAGTTATCATGCCTGAGGCAAAAAGGATGTCGGTTCCTCATTATAGCAATAGGGAAAGGGAGCTGAGAAAAGAGATGAAGAGAAAGATCCTCTTTAATTTAGTTCTGAGTACAATCTGTATCAATTTTAAACAATTGAATTTAAACAACAGGCAGGAGAACCCGGCATCAAATGAAAACTGGCTATTTATTCCATAATACAGAGGTGTGTGCAATTTTTTTGAGAAGCTTTCAAATCAACAGCAATTAGTCTCTCGATCATGCCAGAAGTTAGGGATTGGATTTGATTTGGATTTGGATACTGATATTTAGACAAATCCATGTCTGAATTAAATATGACAAAATAGTGCTATTTATCAGACAAGCTATTAATTTGTGGCTCACTGATGGAAAACACTTCACTGTAGAGAGAGATTGGATCACACACGGCAACCTTGAATCAGCCTGGGGAAATAAATGCATTGTGACTTTATACTTTGTTTTTAATTAATCTGATTTTAAAACTACTCTGCTGTTGGACTGCACTGCATTGCACAGAAATGACCAGTGTCCATATAGTTATTAAGTAGTCTCAGTAAAGATAGAGCTGCAAGCAAGTGTACTTATAACAGACATCATTAAACAAATATTACACTGCAGTATTGACTTCACTGTGACATTTCTTATGTTTAGAATGTGTAATAAGGTAAGGTATTTTTACACCACACTAAGGACCAGATTTTGCCACCTTTAGACATGGTACCTTAATCTGATCATAAGTCCTTCCTGCCTTGTGTAAGGGCTAGCATATGGCTGCACTGCTGCAAGAGCAGGCTAGGAAATGAACTGTGACTCAAGTTACATCTATACCCCAAATAGAAAGTGTATTCTTGACTCAGGTTAACTAAACTGGGTTAAAATAATAGCGAAGACACAGCACCTTAGCTCTTAACTTGGGTTAGCAACTTGAGTTCAACCCCAGGCTACTCTAGAAACTTTAACTCAGGCTGTTACTCTGAGTTAAACACAAAGTTGCCATGTCTTCACTGCTGTTTTAACCCAAGTTAGCTAACCTGATAGAAAAATATACCTTTTGTACAGTGTAGCCATACTGAAGTCACAATCCTTTCCCAGTCCCCTTTTTTCTGGGGAAGACGTAAATATTTTGTGGCGTAGCTTATTCTACCCTATGTACCCAATCAGCTACTCTGGCTACTGGGCATAGCAGAGCTTGGGTTTTTCCCACTTGCTGCCCTCCTGCTTACAAGAGTGAGAATCAGGTAAGAAGATCCTGCTTCCCCTTCCTCACAAAAGGGGTTTTAAGTAGGGCGTCTTACTCCTCATCACTCCTCTGCATTGTCAAATACGGACAATCTAAACCTCTGTGAATATCCCTGTTTAAATAAAATAAATGGGGCTACTCACAGAGTAGGTGAGTAAGGGTGGGGGAATCTGACCCAAAATGTTTAGGGTGATATTGTTCCCAGTGAAGTCAATGGCAAAACTATCATTGACTTCAACTGAGCTGGAATTGTGTCTGTGGAGAGCCACTGTAATGAGAGCCACTCTACATATATTTCCATAGTAAAGTTACACTGGTACAGAAAAGTTTCAACTAAGTGCACAGATATTTACTAATATGGTGTTTGACAAAATCAATATACTTTCCCGTTTTTTTTCTGTAGTCAGACCTTAGTTTGGACACTGCAACAATGCAGGTGTGCTTCAGAAATTTATTTTGGAAGATTCCATTTCATGTGTAGCAACACCAGTCACACGGTCTACAGAAATGTTTATTTTATTCTGTTTTTGTTACAGACAAAAATGCCCACCTTTAATACTTGCCTGACAAGTGCTGGTGAAAAGTTCTTGCACAATGGCTGAAAAAATATATTTTGCAGACCTTGGTTGGTTGCTGTGTGGTAAAAAATGAGTTATTTCATCCTGTGATATGCCAAAGTCTAAAAGGTCAGTTCTTTTCTTATACATGCAAGTTCTCCATAAAGCTAACATTTTTCTGAATTCCATTAGCTTTTTATCAAAGGCCTGCAGGTGTTTTGATGTATTCAACAAAAGATTTATTTAACAGGCATAGTGGTTGCAAATATTAGGAACGATGGAGAGCAAAATTATTAAAGATGTGCTTCAGTGCTTTCCCTTTATTCTAGCATTCAGTGCCTATTTCTGTATATGTTGTTTTAATCCACAACATATTAGTAACATCTAATGTGTCTTTCATGTTACTACAACAGGCATGTTTGAGGTTTCCATGTATCTTATTTACATAATAACACATGTATTCATTTTACATTAACCTTAGCAATAAACAAAATGTGCTTGCTCATTTCCATTAAACCAAATCACCTTGTTGCTAAGGAAGTATAATGCTAAGACTTATTTTGTGATTTATTAATGAGATATTTTTAGTACAAGGGGTGTTCCTAGGGGCAGTTTTCCCAGCATCTCAAAGCTGGGTCAGCCTGATACTGATGTAATGTCTGTGATTTACTCAGCAGGCAAGCTCAGATTTTTCAGAGATGTGGAGTCAAGTTCCTCTCTATGCAGAATTTTAAGCCATCAAAAAGAAGGCTGAAACTCATCATTTGTTCCCCTGCTTGCTTTCCAGAAGACATCAAATAAATAATAGTCTCTTGTTTAATGAGAAATATGTAAAAACTCTGTACCTATCTCCAACATATTTTTTCTGACTACAACTTCCAGGCATTAGATCTTGTTACATCTTTCTCTGCTAGATTAAAGATCCTTCTAATATTAGATATCCTCTTCCTTAAAGACCATGACCAAATTGTGTTTTCTTTGATAAAATAATAGATTTCAGTGTTACAATTCCACAATGTCACCTACAAAAGACCATTTTAAAATGTTAAGTTCAGAGTCCTTTAAATGATCATTAGGAAAACTAAAGCCAAACAAGGGGAAATGCATTATCATGAAGGATAGCTAAAGGAAGGGTATATTTCATTTTTCAATTTGATAGTTGATATTGCTGGTAAAAAAAAAAATTCCCCCCTGTGGAAAATTTTGACTCTTTTGTGAAAAAAAAAGACTGTACTAAATGACTGGAGGATAGCTGACATGACGCCAATTTTTAAAATGGTTCCAGAGGTGATCACAGCAATTGCTGGCCAGTAAGCCTGACTTACGTACCGGGCAAACTGGTTGAAACTATAGTAAAGACCAAAATTGTCAGACACATAAATGAACATAATTTGTAGGGGAGGAGTCAATATGTTTTTTGTAAAGGGAAATCATGCATTACCAATCTACTAGAATTCTTTGAAGGGGTTATGTGGACAAGGGGGATACAGTGAATATAGTGCACTTAGATTTTCAGAAAGTCTTTGACAAGGTCCCTCACCAAAGGCTCTTAATCAAAGTAAGTTGTCACGGGAAAAGAGGGAAGGTCCTATTTCGGATTGGTAACTGGTTTAAAGATAGGAAACAAAGGGTAGGAATAAAAGGTCTGTTTTCAGAATGGAGAAAGGTAAATAGTGGTGTCCCTCAGGGGTCTGTACTGGGACCAATCCTATTCAGCATATTCATAAATGATCTGGAAAAAGGGGTAAACAGTGAGGTGGCAAAACTTGCAGATAATACAAAATTTCTCAAGATAGTTAAGTCCCAAGCAGACTGCCAGAGCTAAAAAGGATCTCACAAAACTGTGTAACTGGGCAACAAAATGGCAGATGCAATTCAGTGTTGATAAATGCAAAGTAATGCACATTGGAAAACATAATCCCAACTATACATACAAAATGATGGAGTCTAAATTAACTGTTACCACTCAAGAAAGAGATCTTGGAATCATTGTAGATAGTTCTTGGAAAATATCCACTCAATGTGCAGTGGCAGTCAAAAGAGTGAACAGAATGTTGAGAATCATTAAGAAAGGGATAGATAATGCGATAGACCTAGGCCAGTTGGGTACAGCAGAATAGCAGAACGCAGATATACTGGCCACTGGATTAACAGTTTTCTGTTCCCTGACTGACCAGAGCAGGGGCTGCTCCAGGCTAATGAGAATACCTGACTCTAATTTACCTGCAAAGAGTAAGGTGAGGCCATTCAGTTAATGTGACCACCTGACTCTAATTAAGGCCCTGCTGACACTATAAAAAGGGCTTACTCCAGTCAGACAGGGAAGAGTCAGGGAATCAGAGGAGAGGAAGTGCGGCTGAAGGGCTGGTTACTGAAGACACCCTCAAACCATTGTTAAAGGAGCCCTAAGGTAAGGGTGAAGAAGGGAGAAGCAGGAGAGCTGTGGGGAAGTGGCCCAGGGAAATGTAGCAACTCTGGCAGTGAAAGGTTGGCTGCCAACAACTGCTACCATTAGGGTCCCTGGGCCAGAACCCGGGGTAGAGGGCGGTCCCGGGTTCCCCCCAACCCACCACTACAGGAACATCTCCTGGGAGGGGAAGTTAGGCCACTGTCAGGACAGGAGGCTGAACAGAGACTGTGGGAGTTCTCTCGCCAACCTCCTTGCAGGCCTATGATGAAAAGGGCTCAGTAGACTGTAACCCTGGCCCTAAAGAGAGAAGGGCTACTTGGAGGGTCACAGTGAGGCACTGAGGCTAGCATAAACTGCCTAGAAGCGCAGGACCCACGGGAGCAAGGTCAGAGATCTGCCACAATAAGACAGAAAATATCATATTGCCGCTATGTAAATCCATAGTACACTCACATGTTGAATACTGCATGCAGATGTGGTCACCGCATCTCAGAAAAGATGTATTGATATTGGAAAAAGTTCAGCAAACAAAAACAAATAGGAGTATGGAATGGCTTCTGTATGAGGAGCAATTAATAATACTTGAACTTTTCAGCTTGGAAAAGAGATGATTAAGGGGGGATATGATAGATATCCCTATGTGATGGGTTGGATCACAGAACTTCCCTTGAGAGCTGTCACCCAGTGTGCCAAGACTACCTCTGCTCCTGCTTTCCTTGCCAGCTCAGGATTCCAATACCCTGTCTTGCTGAGCCAGACACTCCCATCTGCTCCAACAAAGACCCAAGGTCTGAATTACTTGCCCCAAAGCTGCAGGTTTACCTGAAAGCAGCTCATAGAAGTGTTCCTGCCTTTAACACTCAGATGCCTAACTCCCAATGGGGTCTAAACCCAAATAAATCTGTTTTACCCTGTATAACTCACAAATTGTTCGCCCTCTATAACACTGATAGAGAGATAGGCACATTTGTTTGCTCCTCCAGGTATTAATACATGCTCTGAGTTAATTAAAAAGTAAAAAGTGATTTTATTAAATACAGAAAGTAGGATTTAAGTGATTCCAAGTAGTAACAGACAGAACAAAAACAAGAATAAGCAAAATAAAATAAAACGTGCAAATCTGTATCTAATCAAACTGAATACAGATAATCTCAACCTCAGAGATGCTTCAGTAAGTTTTTTCCTCAGACTAGACACCTTCCAGGCCTGGGCACAATTCTTTACCCTGGTACAGCTCTTGTTCCAGCTCAGGTGGGTAGCTAGGGGATTCTTCATGATGGCTCCTCCACCTTTGTTCTGTTCCACTCCTTTATATATCTTTATATATCTTTTGCATAAGGTGGGAATCCTTTGTCCCTTTCTGGGTTCCCACGCCCTCCTTCTCAATGGAAAGACACCAGGTTAAAGATGGATTCCAGTTCAGGCGACATGATCACATGTCACTGCAAAACTTCACTGCCCACTTGCCAGCATACAGGTATACAGGAAGACTTACAGGTGAACACAGCCATCTGCAGACAATTGTCCTGCTTAATGGGAGTCATCAAGATTCCAAACCACCATTAATTGCCCACACTTTGCATAATCACAAAAGACCCTCAGAGTTATATTTCTAGTTTCAGATACAAGAGAGGTACATTTGTACATATAGGATGATCACATTCAGTAGATTATAAGCTTTGTAATGATACCTTACAAGAGACCTTTTGCATGAAACATAGTCCAGTTACATTATATTCACTCATTAGCATATTTTTTATAAAACCATATAGACTGCAACATCATACCCTATCTATAAAATCATGACTAGTGTGGATAAAGTAAATAAGGAAGTGTTATTTACTCCTTCTCATAACACAAGAACTAGAGGTCCCACCAAATTAAATTAATAGGCAACAAGTTTAAAACAAAGAAAAGGAAGTATTTTTCACACAATGCACAGTCAACCTGTGGGATTCCTTTCCAAGAGATTTTATGAAGGCCAAGACCATAACAGGATTCAAAAAAGAACTAGATAAGTTCATGGATGATATGTCTATAATGGCTATTAGCCAGGATGGGCAGGGATGGTGTCCCTAGTCTCTGTTTGCCAGAAGCTGAGAATGAGCAACAGGCATTGGCCTGGCACTGGCCACTGTCGGAAGTCATGATACTGGGCTAGATGGACCTTTGGTCTGACCCAGTATGGTCATTCTTATGTTCTTAATGTTCTGAACTGAAATAGTGCAATTTTAAAATAACTCCACAGTGACTGATGGGAGTGATAGTTTGGGTGCCTTATGCTCACATTTTTCTCTATAGGCCAGAATGACTGGTCCAATTATATCTCCTACAATGCACCATGATATCCCTGGTGTCTCATGAGAATCCTGTGTCTGTGGTGCATAATGGAGATGTAATTTTTTCTGGGAGATCAGCCCATATCAGAAAATGGGGACATGATGGGGACATGATGTACCTGAACTATATAATTCTCATGATGCACTGTAGTAGAACATTTAGGGTTTTTTTTTATTGAAATAGTCCAGCTGAGTGGATTTAGTGATAAAAATATTTTTGCTTGGTAGAAAGTAGAAATTTTTCATTAAAAAAAACATTCAAACAAAACCCCAATGAAATATCAAAACAGTTCATTTAAAAAAATGTTGAAATAAAATATTTCCAGAGCTGCCTTGGACAAAGCCCACAATTTGGGAGGCTTAGCACTGGTCCCTGGTCCATGTTGCTAAAGGGGGGGGAATTATCCACGTGTCCCAACATGGGTTTGGGAATTGTCCACATGTGCTCCCAACGTGGGTTTCCCACAAGTTGCAACACAAGGCCCGTCTCCCATGCGACTGAGACATATTCACCATGGCTTGCACAGCAAACCAGTTCATTAAATAGCTATGGATTCTGATTATGTTCTGGCTTGCACTTGAGTGTAATAAGAGAAATGACTTTTAAATAGCAAGCTTATACCACACCCAGGATATGTGCCAACAATGGTTGCCTTATGCTTTGCATGCCTTACAGTGGAAAGCTTGACCTTCAGCACATCCTTCACACTAGCAGAGAGGCTACAGCAGATTCATCATCATCATCATGATCATGTTCCCATGCGCCTCTGGCGTTTAGGGTAGCGACGAAGCTCCTCCACTCCTTTCTGTTTCTGGCAAATCTTTCGATGGTTCCTCAGCTGTGCCACAGGTTTTTCAGCTCGGCTTCCACAGCTCTTCGCAATGTTGTTTTTGAGTGGCCTTATTTTTGCTTGCCTTCAGATGTCCATCTTATTACTACTCTAGTGACATAGAAAATTAGATTAACAGATTAAAAGGCGGAAGAAGAGCATGAGTGATGACATGTTCACCGAGATAATGAACGCTTCTGGGACAGCTGATATAGAACTCAGGGCCTGAAGGATTTCAAAGTCTGAAAAACTGGACATGGACACTGGGAGGGGCAGAGCATCCCAGGAGTGTACAACGCATGATGAGATGCTGTGGATTATGAAGGACCAATCAGACATGTTGAGGTGTCTGGTTGAGCTTCAAGAAAAACAGCTTGAGGCTAGATTCCCTCTGCAGTCCCTGCATACCGGCCTGCAAACATTAACCTGTTTCCAATCCCTCTTTCCCAAGCATTCCAGAAGGCGTGGGGGGGAAGGTGCAGTATCCCTTCCACTCAACACTGGGAGAGGGTACTAAGAACAAAAGATGGCTATTCAAAGACTTTTGATGAGCAAGCCTTCTGTGCTTTCGCAGAAAAGATTACTTGGTTTTTTCCCTCCCAATTTTATCACACCATTTGCCCAAGCTTGAATTATTTTCCTGTTCTTTCAATTTCTTTATGTTTGTGCACTAAAAGCCAACATTTCAAGAATGAAATTCTCTTTATTTATTCCACTTACGGGAGGGGGAGGGGAGGTACAGGGAAACTGATTGAATGCAAGAGATGAAATGGGAAGGCACAATGCAGATAAGTGGCAGATAAGGTTTTCTAAGCCTCCCGGAGACAGAGCTCCTCACTGGGCTCTTCTTATTGCTCTGGTATCTGTCTGCTCAAAATTAGCTGGAAGCCTATCCTGTGCCACACCCCACCCCTGTGGAAACTTCTCTCCCTTTGCTTCACAGATATGGTGGAGCACACAACATGCACCAATAATAATGGGGATATTGCTTTTACTGAGGTCTAACCTAATAAGCAAACTGTGCCAGTCACCCTTTAAATGTTCAAACGTACATTTCACCAACATTCTCCATTTGTTCAGCCTAATGTTGAACTACTCCTTTCTGAGGTCCAGGTGGCCAGTGTACGTCTTCATAAACCATGGGAACAAGGGGTCTCCCAGGATCACTATTGGCATTTCAACATCATCCATGGTTATTTTGCAATCTAGAAAGAAAGTCCCTGACTGGAGCTTTCTGAACAAACCTGTGTTTCTAAAGATGTGCACGTAATGCACCTTTCCTGATCATCACATGCTGATGTCAGTGAAACACCCCTTGTGATCCAAAAGCACTTGCAACACCATTGATAAGTATCCCTTCCAGTTTGTGTACTCTTTGGCAACTGGTCTGGTGCCAAGATGTGTGCCATCTATTGCCCCACCGCAGCTGGGGAACCCCATCATGGCAAAATCAATCACCATGTCCTGCATTTGCCAGAGTCACTCCCTTCTTAGCAGAAGTTGATTAATGACTCTGCATACTTGGATCACAACAGCTCCCCCAGTGGATTTACCAACTCTGAATTGATTCCGCACTGAGTGGTAACATCTGGCATTGCAAGCTTCCACAGAGCAATCAGCACTCCTTCTACTCTGTCAGAGCAGGTCTCATTTTAGTGTTGCTTCACTTCTGGGCTGAGGAAAGCTCTGCTCAAAGTTCCTGGAAAGTGTCCTTCTTCGTTAGAAAGTTCTTCAGCCACTGATTGTATCTCATAGGTACATAATGGTATGATCCAACCAGTCAGTGCTTGTTTTCTGAGACCAGAAACAGCTCTCCACTGTGTTCAGCTGATGAATGCCTGCCAGCAGGAACTGGGAATTGTTTCATTCGCAATGTTCTGTGCAGCAGCTCCTGTCTCAGGTCAGGAAATAATGCAGGATAAGGAGCAAGATGTTTGTAATGCTCACAACAAGAGTGCACAGCCGAGTGAGGTCCATGCTTCTTGGGCTATGACATACATGCAGTTAAGCCAGGCTTTTGAAAAAAGGCGCAAAAAAAATCAGTTTTTTGCTGTTGATATCGGGGGGGCAGGGAGTGATGAAGGAAACATCACCATGGGAGGTCGAAGCCATGCTCCCATTCCCCCTGCAACAATGTATTGGTCTTATGAGGCCCAATCCCATCCCATCCCATCCCAAAACCCCTTGCAGCTAGTTGCAGTGCGGGATAGCTACCCACAGTGCACTGCTCTGTGCATCGATGAAAGCGGTGCTAGTGAGGATGCACTCCATCGACACAATGAGCATGATATGGACACACACAGCTGACGTAATTACTGCAGTGGTTGGTTGTCAACTTACATCAAGTCAGCTTAACTTTTTAGTGTAGACATACCCACAGTGTCACACTACAGTGCATCTTCATGGAGCAGTATCTTGACTGATAAATTAGGAAATAAGTAGGCAGTCAGTACACTTCAGTATACAGTGTACCCTTCTATCCTTAGTTACAGCTGTGTAGTCCTACTGATTTTATTGCACAAGATCAAAGAAGGGCAGAATTTGCAGAAACTGCCATTTGCTTAGTTTTAACTATTTATGATAATGCATTGTTCTGTACTGGTAATTATACTGCAACATATTTTGTATCAGAAATCAGATCTCAGGTATATGAAACCTCTCTTCAGAGATCTGCTATTAATTTGTTGCTGAGTTGAGAAGAAAAAGAGTTCCAAAATTTGTATGGATTTCATGTTGTGGATTAGTGAGATTTTATTGCATAATATAAAACACACCTTTTTATTATCATTTATTTAATTTTAAAAGCTGAAAATATTTTCCCTTCCCAGAAATGATAATGAATGATTCATTGTGGACAGTCCATTTCAGACTATAAAATTATATCCCAGCACATCCCTCACCAGCGCGCTTACTTCCGCCCCCATTGGCCTGGGACGGCAAACCGCGGGCAGTGGGAGCCGCAATCATCCAAACCTGCCAACTCGGCAGGTAAGCAAACTGGCCCAGTCCACCAGAGTTCTTACCCTGGCAAGCCACATGCCAGAGGTTGCCTACTCCTGGTATATACACACACACTGAAAAATCCACTAT
Source organism: Gopherus flavomarginatus (assembly GCF_025201925.1). Taxonomy (NCBI): domain Eukaryota; kingdom Metazoa; phylum Chordata; order Testudines; family Testudinidae; genus Gopherus; species Gopherus flavomarginatus. Next base: position 3,064 of record NW_026115019.1, on the reverse strand, counting down.
TTGCTCAGCTGCAGTTCCAATTGCTAGTAGTATGCAGACTGACAAACTAAGGTCAATTCTTTTGAAGTTAATTCCATTAATTTTGGATCAGGAGTCTAGTTGGTCCCAAAGGGATGTCCTCAGCGCAATTCCTGGTGGGAATTTTAACAAATAACTTGAAAGTGGTTAAAAGTTGAGTCTCTGAGAAGGGGAGACAGAGGATCTCCAGAGAAGCAGATTGTAACTTGGTCTTCCAGGAGAACATGAAAGGGGGTAGCCAAGGCTAAACTGGACCTACCTAACTGCTTGAGGGAAATGCTAAACTTAGGTAGACAATTTGCAGTAGGAGTTTGTTGCAACCTTTTTCTTCTGTTTGCTGTATTCCAATGGACAAATAGATCTTTGTTTTGAATAGGCTGGTCTCTGGCCCTGCACTTTCAGACTGGTCAGAGACTTGTAGAGGAACGTCTAAATAAGAGCCAAAACCCAGTTGGGCCTGCTGAGGTCAGTTGATAAACAGGGAAGTTGTGACCTGGGAACTCAGTCTGAGTGGAGTAACTTGTGAAATTCCAACCTGAGAGAAGCTTGTTGTGGACCTGTCACTTAGAAAGGGTGTCCATAGAGAGAATGAGAAGGAGGTCAGAGGTACAGCTCACTCCGTAACTGCAACAGAATCCATATCACATTTGTGCAGCCATAATGTAAAGAGCTGTTTTCCTGAGTCTTTCTTACACAGAAAGTGTAATTAATTTCTTCTGTGTAAACAGGAATATACAGAACAAACTGCAGACCACATTCCTCAGGCTACTCAAGTAAAACTCTTCTATAGAACATCAATATGAACTAGAGATTTGTTTTTTAACTTCCAGAGCAAATCTATTCCACGAAATCTTTTTTTTTCAAATCTTCATTATGATTCTGCCATGGCTGGTACTGTATACTGAACACAGTTAATATTGATCAATGCTGGGAGTTAGAAAAAGGTGACAGAATGCAAGTTCAGGTTGGGAGGCTTCCACTCAGGCAAAAAATGAGTATCATCTCAGAAAAATACAATCTCTAACACCGAGCTAAAATATAATGTGTTTCCTGAATTTTCAGGTTTTTGAATGGAATATAAAGTGTGTGAATTAGCTCCAGTTCAGTTGAAAGGACAAATAGAAATATCGTTAGCTTTTAAAGTGACTTTATGCTATAGGTAAATGTAAGAATGTATATAGAAATTGATAAAGTCACACTGTGGTAACATATAGCTGTATACATATATGCATATAAAACTGTTTTGTACAATTGTCCTTCTACCTATACATAGTTTCTTTAAAAATTCACAGTTTAGTTTTAAAATAATATTTTATTATCATCACATATAACCAATAAAACCAAATTATATGAACTCAAGAGAAAATATTGAGGTATCAAAAATAAAAAATGAAGTGTTCAGATGGGTCAGTGATGGACAGAAGATACAAGGTATACATCACGCAAAACAAAGGAGAGTTCTAAAAATCCTATAAGGCAGAAAAGCTCATGGAGCATATGGCATTTTGTTATCTAGCTATTAGCTTCAGCATAAATAATATTGCTGTGTTCAGATATATATTGTATGAGTTGCCTTTAAGATTAATCATTCCATGACTAAGGCTTTCCAGGTTTTTGGCTTAATGGTTTTTGAAAAGATATTGAGGGACTGGAAGTCCAGGAAAGAAGAGACCCATGAGTAATATAGCTGCAGTGCTATTTAAGTCTCTGTCTGAAATCAGAGAAACATATAAATGTAGGACTGGAAGAGACCGCAAAAAGTCATGTTCCCTGCACTAATATTAACTAGACCATCTCTGGCCGGCTAGTTTAACCTGTTAAAAACCTCCACTTAAGATTCCATAACCTCCCTAAGTAATTTGTGTAGATGCTTAACAACACTTACAGTTAGGAAGTTTTTTTCCTAATAGAGAGATATGGATCTCATTGAGCTGGAAGGGACCTTGAAAGGTTGTGGAGTCCAGTCCCCTGCCTTCACTAGAAGGACCAAGTACTGTCCTTAAGTGTTTTTTTTTTTTGGTTTGTTTTTTTTACACACCCCAGATCCCTAAATGGCCTCCCTCAAGAGCTGAACACACAATCCTAGGCTTAGTAGGCCAATGCTGAAACCACTGAGCTATCCCTTTTGTCTAACTTAAAACTCCTTTGCTGAAATTTAAACCCATTACTACTCATCCTTTCCCCAGCAGATAAGGAGAACAATTTATCACTCTCCTTTTTATAACAGCCTCTTATGTACTCGAAAACTGTTATGTCCCCCCATAAGTCTTCTCTTCTCCAGACTAAACACCCCCTGCAATCTTTCCTCATAAATCATGTTTTCTAAATCTCGAGTCATTTTGTTGTTCTTCTGTGGACCTCTTTGTCCACATTTTTCCTGAAATGTGACACACAGAACTGACACAATACTGCAGTTGAGGCTTTCAGTGCTGAGTAGAGAGGAAAGAATTACTTTTTTGTGTCTTGCTTACAAACACTCCTACTAAAACCTCCTCTAGTTGCTTTTTTTTTGCAAAGGTATTAAATTGGTGACTCATATTTCCTTTGTGATCCACCATAACCCCAGATCCTTTTCTGCAATACTCCCTTGTAGACAGTCATTTCCCGTTTTGTATTTGTGCAATAGATTATTTCTTCCTAAGTGGAGTACTTTGTATTTTTCCATATTGAATTTCATCCTATTTACTTGAGACCATTTCTCCAGTTTGTCAAGATAACTTTGAATTCTAATCCTGTACACCAAAGCGCATGCAATCCCTCCCAGCTTGCTACTGTCCACAAACTTTATAAGTGCACTCTCTATGCCATTATCCAAATCACTAATGAAGATATTGAACAGAAACCGGATCCAGAAGAGATCCTGCATGACCCTACTTGATATGCCCTCCTAGCTCAATTGTGAATCATTGTTATTTATCTTCGAGTTGTGCCCCCACTTATAGTAGTTTGTCTAGGCTATATTTCTTTAGTATGTTTATTAGAAGATCATATGAGACAGTGTCAAAAGTCTTATTAAAGTGAGATATATCACAATCTGCTGCTTCCC
>NW_026115018.1:0-15844 GCF_025201925.1 Gopherus flavomarginatus | reverse complement strand
GCATTTTATTTTCACTTCAAAAGTGTTTAATTTGGGTGGAATAATAATAGTAGTAACTAGTGTATTTTGTTTCCTAACTCAGTATACTTTTAACTGATTTTGATTTATCCCAAATTGAAAACAGAATAAGATCTTAACACTTTTATGTTAAAATCATATCATATATTACCCATCTACTTCACAGGGCTGCGAGGTTCATCTCTATTATATAGATGGGGAAACTGAGGAACAGAGGAGGAGGGGGGAATTCCCTAGGGCTGAAGAGAGGTGTCTGCATCAGATCAAGGATAAAAATTCAGGAATCCCTGATTTTTAGTATAGTTCTTCTCTTGTCGTTTTATTAGTACTCAATAATTCCCTAGACAATTATTTCCACATTTTAGTATGTATTATATTTATTTTCACATTTCCCACTTTATTGTCTACTCAATTTGATTTAAAAGAGAAACTAAATATATTTTCTGTATATGCCTAATTGTAGTTGGATATTGGTTTAAATTAGCAGAAGGAGCAACCCACATACATGGTAGTTTAGTGAATCTGAAAGCTTTTTTGTGAGATAGTGCTCAAGAATCACTGTTGTTAACTAACAGTTTTTCTTTGGGAGATGTTTTATGCTTAGTTTGATGTAAATTTTTCATAATTTTTCCCACAGCCAAATCTTGATAGATTCTGTTTTCAAACACTTTTTATTGTATATCTGCTCATAAATGTTGCTTTGAAGATATTGACGTTAATACATTTTGACATTACTATTAATTTATATTATAGTTGCGCCTAGAAACTCTAGTCAAAGATGAGGGTTCCATTGTGCTAGGCAATGTATAGATGAGTAACAAAGAAGACCGTTCTTTTTGCAGAGAACTTAGTGTAGGGATAACATTTTCAAAAGGAACTGGCGCACTTAGGTGCTTTTTGAAAGTTTTACTCTAATTGTCATTAAGCAACAGGTGGACAAAATAAACAGAATCAGATGGGAGTGGATGAGAAGATAGAGAAAACATACTTCTGATTTCATCAAAACTATCTTAAAATTTTTTTGTTTGAAGTGCATCATAGAAACACAAACAAATTAAGATCAATGTTAGACTTATTTGGATGTGTATCCTCTTGTCGTTTAACAAACTCACCCGTCATATCTTTTGTTTAAAATGGAGTAACAATAACTTTAACTGACATGGCTTGTAGTTAGTGTGCACCAAGCTGAGGTGTGAATCTGCAGTTTACTAGCTTGCGACACACTAACTTGTTTTGTGGACCCTGCTACTGTGCATTAAAAGTTTAGTGCACTTTGATATGTTGCTGGAACATATGCAGTTAATGTTCAGCAAGCTAGTGCACTGTACATTCCCACTTCGGCTTGTCGCACACCAAGTCTCTGGGTAGGCAAACCTTAATATTTGTTGTTGAATGAATGAATCTCAGTATTTGATATGACTACACAACATATATTCAACAGTGAAGAAAAGTCAACTTCTCAGACTAATTCCTTTCTAACCCGTTGTGGTGATTTCATGTGAAGTGTCTGTCTAGGTACTTAAGTGGCCCTTATCACATCTAGCTCCTCCTAGGCATTGATCAGTTTATCCTTACAACACCCTATGAAGTAAGGAAGTAGTAGTACAGGAGAACCTCAGAATTATGAACATGTATGGAATGGAGGTTGCTAATAACTGTGAAATGTTCGCAACTCTGAACAAAATTTTATGGTGGTTGTTTCAAAGGTTTATAGCTGAATATTGACTTAATACTTTGAAACATTACTGTGCAGAAGAAATATACTGCTTTCTCTTGATTTTTTTAGTAGTTTACATTTAACACAGTACTGTATAGTATTTGCTTCTTTTTTTGTTTCTCTGATACTCCCTGATTGTGAACTTCTGGTTCCAAATGAGATGTGTGGTTGACTGATCAGTTTGTAACTCTTGTGTTCATAACTGAGGTTCTACCGTATGACCATTTTATGGATAAGGAATTGAAACAGGCATTTGGCCAAGGGCACAAGGGACTGAATGTAATTCTCCTAAGTCTTAATCAGTGCCTTAACCACAAGACCATCCTTACTCTTGCCTAGTTTGGTGAGTACAACCTAGAAGACCAGCTTGTCTGAAATTAATTTATGGAGACTTATTTGCAGGGAGAGAAGCATCCAGACCCAAAAAGTTGAATTGGGAAGTGTATCCTAATTATTATTTTTTTAAGAGTTACTTGGTCATTCTGGCATATAGACAGACAGAGAGAGAGAGAGATCACATGCATATTAACTGGGTTGTACGGAGAGTGAAACTGATTTTTAACAGAGAATATTACTCAGTGGGTGAGGCAGTATTTTAAGTCTTGTATCTGGGCTCCTAACTGTTGTGTTTATATATTTTTCTTAATTTATTTTAACCTTTCTTTCAGTCTTTCCCTCATTGCCCACGTCCAGACTAACCCGCGGCATCGGCGGGTTAAAATCGATTGCTCGGGGATCGATATATCGCGTCTAGTCTGGACGCGATGTATCGATCCCCGAGCGCGCTTACATCGATTCCGGAACTCCATCAACCCGAACGGAGTTCCGGAATCGACAGGGAGAGCCGCGGACATCGATGCCGCGCCGTCCAGACGGGTGAGTACCTCGATTTTAGAAATTCGAGTTCAGCTACGTTATTCACGTAGCTGAAGTTGCGTATCTAAAATCGATTTTAAAACTGTAGTCTGGACGTGGCCATTGTTAAAACTTTTATTAGCTCTCTTTAAATCCTTTACTTAGATCTTTATCTCTAAGTTTTATGGACTTTAGACTGTTACTTTTGTATTTGTTGCTTGGTGGCACATACTGATCATTATAGTCTTATAATTCAAAGTGTAAAAAAAACTCTGACAAATTGGACACTTGTGTGCCTCAGTCTACTAGAGAAATACTGTGAGTTTGTTTCAGATGGCACACTAGGAATTATTGCTGGAGCCTCTGTAAATCTATTATGGATCTTCAGGGTTTTTTTCCTCTGCATCAGCTGTATCTCTGTGTGTATACAATATGTCAATACAGCTTAATTTAGTAGTTGCTTGAAAAGACTATTAACGTTGCCTGAAATATTTATCTAGAGGTTAAATGACTGGTGATAGGATTCAGTTCCCAGTGGCTTTCAGGAGCAATTTTCTGATACATGGTATATACACTCTAGTCCTTGGTTTTGAAAAGGGAAAGTTCACCCCATCTTTCGTCTCTGTCTTATGCTGAGGGTAAATAAACTTTTCGTTATTGGTCTGTGTATGGGTAAGGTTTTGTCTCCATTCTCCTTTGTTAGCACGTGGACAGGGTGGAGAGATAAGAGGGGCGTTCTATCCCCTTCTGTGTTTTTGTGGGGGTTCAATACTGTCCCCTATTTGTCTCTTGGTTAAGTGTCTGAGATTTTGCCATGCTGATTTTGGTCCACCTCTGCCTTTGGTCTCAATCACCCCACATCCCTACTCTGCGTAACTTTTAGGAGCAGCAGGATGGTGATTACAAGATCAGGGATCAGTGGTGAAACAGACCAATCACCTTTGAAATACAGGTGGAATGGAAGAGATTGTAATAAGTTACACTGTGCAGCTGCTTGGGAGCAAGCAGTGATAGTCATGTTTTTGCAGGCACTTAGGTCAATGTAACTTATGTCACTTGGTGGGTGGTGAATTATTCACGCCTCTGAGCATAGTAAATTATACTGACATAAGTGGTAGTGAGTACAAGCCCTTAGTTATTGTGCTGGTATAGAATAAGAACTTGAAGAGAATATCCTAATGTATATGTGTAGTGAGGCTAAGTGAAGGTTGTACATGAAACTTTAATTCTTTAACTTCCTGTCTTTCGAGTGCTTAACTTTGCAGCCTTAAGATTCCTTTTACATGATTTGTTTTATGTAATTTCTTCAGTCTGCAGATTGTCCAATCTATAACTCTCTTTTTTTTTCACTCCCATAATACTGGCTGCACAAAAATTGGCCAAACCAATTTTTCCTGTAAATCCAGAGATGTCCTATTACCAGGGTCTCTCCCTCCAGATCCATCTGGATTAATTTCCTTTGGGACTAAAAACCATGACTGTTTGAGATTCTGATACCTTGAACAAGACAGTTTGTTGCTAGTCTATCGACCTATCTGGAAAAAAACATAATGTGGTGAAATCTGTTTTATGGACTTGACGTTCCTATTGGAGGTATTCAGCGAAACGTTGAGCCACTGTGATCCTTCCAAATCTATCTGATATTCAGAAGCTTGCATTCCACAGGACACTGTCGGTTCATGACGTATGGAGAAACAAGTATTTCTAGGCTGACACCACTCCTTCTGAGACTTCAGCTGGATACCTTATGCAATATAGTTTGAGATGTGCTGGGAAACACAGGCATGTACTGCAGATGTGAGTACACTGTGGTGTCACCAAGTTGTGCTATTTCTGGAAAGATTGATAGCAAGGATTAATTTCATGTTTATGCTGGATTGTTGGATTTGCGTTATCAGAAAACACACACTGGTAATGGACAAAATGGTCAATTCTATAGTACAGAGTAGATTTATTTAAAATGATTTTAATCATGATTTAAATTGGCAAGCAGGAAACCTAGATTTAAATAATCAATTTAATCTTATTTTGCATTTGTAATTTTTATTGGTAATCATTAAAACATGTTGTTTGCAGACAAATATAGACTTACTAAATTTAGTGTGTTACTTTTTGCTAACCAGGAGGATAAGCTATATCTACACACTTTTTTACAGCTAAACGTAGCTTTATTTGGTTTAATGTTTACTTATGTTGGAAAATTGTGGATGATTCATTTCTTTTTTATTAGACTAATTTTTTACTTATGTTTTGTATTGAGCTGCATTTGGATTGAAAGTGGAATTCGGCTAAAATTCACACAAGCTGCCTTTTAAAATATTATTTTTATTAAGTAAAACTACCGTAAATGTGCTGGATCTCTTTTTATGAAAGTTTTGATAAAACATGTTTTGCAATTAAAACCGTTTTATTAAACAAAAGGAAGACTTTAGAACAGGTAGATCTCATCCTCTCACATCTTGTTTATATTTATAGACTGGAAAAGGGAAAACAAACTGTCCTGCTTTTTCAACTTCCAATTTAACTTTGAAAAAATTTAAATGAAGGAAATAGTCTTTCTTAACCTGCAGAAGAAGCTGTTGCTGTCAAAAGCTGGTTTAGCACTTCAGTAAACTCTGGCTCCACACTTCTACCATTCATTGGTTTGATTTTCTTTTAAAACTTTTGCATCCAGCATGTCCTGCTTGAATATTTTTTTATTTAAATAATTTTAATAGATTACTGTTAGTTTAATCCTTAACATAGATTGTCACAGTTCCAAATTTAAATTAAAATACTTCTTCTTTTTAAAAATAAACTTATTTAAAATACATCTGATTTTAAATAAAATACTTAAATTAAAATCTTCTTTTTTTTAATGTGCCTTGTTCTACAAATCATGTTTCTATGGGAGCTGATTTTCTGATTACATAAAGACTTTCCAGTCAAGTGAGGACTTAATTAACAAGTGAGATCATCTCCAGCTGAGAGTTACCTATTGGGCATGGTGTGTTTGATAAGCTTTGTTAAAAAGCTTCAAACGCCACAGCATGGAATTTAGAAGTAAAATTAATTACAAATGACCCACAACCTTGCTGAAATTTGGAAACTATGTAATATACAATAAAATGCTTCTAAAATACAAAGAGTTACAATTGCAGATTAGTTAAACAAAATTTTAGAAAACAGATTTATCCCATGTGTGTCCGAACTATATTTCTTAACCCTATTCTGCCAGTACTTTGACTTAGTCAGGATCCTAAAATTCATTATTCTGCAAAACTAAAATACCATGAAAAGAACTTCCAGATTTAGATATTTTTATCCACCACCCTCAGATAGTGCGAGACAGCAATTTCTTTGCTTTCACCTGCTGTCCTGTGGAGCCTACCCATTTTCTACATGGTGGAGCCTACCCATTTTCTGTTGTAAGCAAGTTTGTCTATGCATGGCTCCCTCAATTGCTTCAGGTATAACAGCACTCACATATGGGATTGGGATTGTGTTCAGTTTTGTTCCTTGCACCTGAATGATCCAAAGGAAAGTCACATTTTTCAGAGTTTCATTTACAAAAAAAATTATGGATAGCCCTTATAATTTCAGAGAGAAACAGATGCAGTGATATCTGCTTTATTCTGCATTCAGTGTGAAATAGTAGCTCTGAGAAATATAAACTTGCCCCATTTATTTCAGTCAGGGCCCTGTGGGCTTCTCTTTTCTATGGCTGTGGAAAGTCGTACATTTCCAAGATGCCACAGAATATGCCATTTTGCTGTAGCTGGACTCTGTTTCCCGGTCACAATGGCACGTGGTAAGTTATTAGGGAGCAGCTATAGAAGATGATAGAAAGTCAGTTGCCCTTGCCAGACAATATAGGAAAAAATAGAAGCTTTATACCAGTCCAGACAGTCCCCTTGGGGTTCAATCAGGAAAATCCACTTGGAGAGAATAGCTGCTTGAGGGGAAAATAGACCTGTCTTTCAGGAAGTTTGCCGGACTCTGTGTCAGCCTAATCTGGACTGAAATCCCCTTCTCCGTGATCTGACTCTTTCCCCCAGTTTGCGGAGTATTGTTCAGTTTCCATATGGATGAGTGAGCTTTGGGAGACTTCCCTTAAGGGGATATTCCTTAGAAAATGTCCCAAGATGTAGACTCATCCTGTCATAATTCAGCCTAGGAAAGAATCACAATAGGCCTGAAGCTATCCATTGTCTCCTGTGGAGAAGGGTGATAGAGCCTCTCTCCTGTTCTATTTCTGGTTACAAAAACATCTGGAACAGAGCAGTGTCTGATTTGGTATAATCTGTAATTCCCAGAAAAGTTCAAATCCAATATAGGGACACTCGCATACATACACTTCAGCAGCCATAAATTTAGAGTCTTTTCCCTACTTTCTGTTGCTCTGAAGGCTACTTCCTGTAAATCCTTATTTATTGATCCAATGGGGAAAATCTGTATTTTACCTTGGGATAACAGTACTTTCAGCACATTTCCTTTGCTTCTTTGATGTGGTTACCACTCCTAGTGTGTTCGTGAGGCTTGACATAATGATAGCCCACAGAGAGGAGAGAATCTAAGGCTATGTCTGCACTGTCGCAGTGCCGGTGATGGGATTGTGAATTGCAGAGTGCATCAAAATGTTGTGCTCTAACTGCCCTGTATGGATGATTCTGGCGCAGACTGAAAGGTATCTAGTTCACATCAACACAGATGTATTATATTCCCTTCGGGTCTGACCAGTGGCCTCCAAAGCTGCCTTCCATCTCTTCTGTACCATGCTCTATCTCACTTGACATTAGATATGCAATTCCTCCAAGTAGTACTGAAGTAACTCATCTAGTATCTCTCTATCTCATGGGGGGGCGGGGAGGGGGGTTTAAGGCCTCACAGCTCCCTGCTTTACACTGTGAAAGTCCCAGCAAGCCAGTTTCGAAAAGTTACCGGGCCTATGCTTTGCTTTCTCTGAGGGCTATGAATAGTACATTGCCACCAGTTACAAGTTACTACATGGTTCTTTGTAATCAAGCAAAAAGCATTACAAAGAGAACAGATTTAAATGCACATTAACTATATCCAGAGTCATCCACCGAAAGACTTATCAACCCTCCCGTAGGACTGCTGAGTTGCACCAGTGCAGTTGTGCCACTGCAGCTTTTTAAATGTAGACCTGTTCTGAGTCAGTTTAAGCACAGCTGCCTTATGCTGGAAGCCCTTTCTTTGTTTGTCTGGTCTCTAGAAAACTCAGTTTGAACCACTATATGCAGGCTTCCCCAGTGGGTTGTACCTGCTTAGTGGTGTTTACAACCTAAGGGTATGGGTTGGAGATGTGCCGCGCTGGGAGTTACAGCTGTGTTCGTACAGCTGTGTAGGGAAAGCGCTGCAGTGTGGCCACACTGACAGCTACCAGCGCTGCAGTGTGGCCACATATGCAGCATTTGCAGCGCTGTTGGGAGTGGTGCATTGTGGGCAGCTATCCCAGAGTTCAAGTGGCTGCAATGTGCTTTTCAAAACGGGGGTGGGGTGGAGTGTGACAGGGAGTGTGGGGGAGACAGAGAGAGTGGATTTTTGGAGCTGACACTGTTCTCAGCTCCCTGCCTTGCAAGTTCTAAGGACTGGAAGATACACAGTGCCTACCTTCAATCATTTTAAGTTTTGACCTTTCCCCCACCTGTCTCTTATTCACTAAATGCAAATTATGCACTCCTAAATAGTCTTTAGACCATATAAGCAGCTGCTCAACACTACCTCGCTCCTCAAGCAAACAGCTGTGAACATTCCAAAGCAATTCCCCTGCCTCCGCTCACTCACTGGAGCAAAGAGCAGCTGTGTTTGTTTTTTAGTTAAGTAGCTATGGGGAGATCGGAGTTCAGCCATTCTTCCGGTTTGTTGTGGACAGGAATTCTGGGATACCTCCTAATACCCTGGAGGCCAATAACAGCGCTTTTGGTGGCTACACTTGATGACCAGCGCTGCATCACCAGCGCTGGAATCGCTACACCCCAAGCAAACCAGGTATACAGCCAGCGCTGCAACCAGGGAGTTGCAGCGCTGGCCGTGCTTTGCAAGTATGGACACAGAGTGAGTTGCAGCGCTGTAACCCCATCACCAGCGCTGCAACTCTCCAGTGTAGCCATGCCCTAAGTGATTTACCTTAATGCCCCCACTGTTTTTGGTTCCTGGAGGAATTGTGGAAACCCTGCCCCCTGAAGTTTCATACAGTCCTCAGCCTGCAGTGATACGTACATTTAATAAAATATGGGCCCCCAGCGATATCACTTGGGATTGCAGTGTGTCACAGCAGCCTACCAGATTTTGCAGCAAACACTTGGAGAAGAGAACAGTCCTAAGAGCAAGGCTCTTAAAGGAGGGGAGACAGTATAGGTGGCCAAAGCCTCAAGGTGATCCAGTATGCTACTGCTTCTCTGCACTATGGTTGCGTTTTAGTTAGATACGTTCCAAGGTTTGAGCCCGGAATACATATGACACTTGACATCAGATCAGTTAAAATCAGATTAAATTCCTGTTTCCATCACTGACTCTTCTGGACTAGATTACATATTTAACTTCAGCCGTTAGATAACTGGTTCTTGGTAAAAAGATTTTATCTTTAATAGAAAAGACATCCCTCTCGTTAATAAAACAGCAAATAGAAATTCACAAGGCAGAACTGGAAGTCTATTCCTCAGAATGGCACATGTCAATGATTAATGTTTGTATCTTTGGAGAAAAACCTTATTTGTTTTTCAACAGTTCTGTAACTATCAAATGTTTGCTGGCATCTGAAACTGAATGTTTCTTGAACTTACTTAAGAGCTCTTTATGTTTTTTACAGCAGAACTAGCTTAGGCCAGTTAGATATTCTAAAAACACAGCACTATTAAATGATGCAATTAGTAGCTGGAGATTGTTGCAATTAACTGAGTGGTGGGAATGTAAGGGGTGAGCTTGCACTACTTTATCTGTTGACTAAAAGATGCGCTTAATTGCATATAGAGAGAAAAATTCATCCTTCAAACCAATTAATAATAGCATAGTCTTCTTAAAATATAAAGGAAATTAAAAAGCTGTGAAGATAGTTTCTGTGAATAAGAGGCCGAGAGAAGGATCAGTTACTCTCATTCTGAAAACATAAATGCCTGAAATCTCCTGATAGGTCTTGCATAATTTCCTTACACTTTCATTGTGTGCATATCTTTGGAAATTGGGTTACTACAAAATTGCTGTACGTTTTACCTAAAAATACCGAGGTAGATTGTTATGAGAAGCTTTTGAATTACAGATGGCTTGTGCAAACTTCCTTTTGTCATCCAGTTCATAGTATGTAGTTATGACATTGGTAAGCAATGATGGATTTTTATTTGAAGACCCCTCATTGGAAATTAGTGAAGGCACTTCTAGCTTTCCCTCTTAGCTAGTTTAATCATGTTTGAGTTTATCTAATGGCATCACAAGTAACAGCAACAATTAGTATAAATGAAATTAAACTGAAACATGAATTTTTCCTGTCCTGTACACGTGACCTTTTTGTTTGTTGGATAAGAAATTCAGTTATAGGAAGTCTTGTTTGAGTGAGTCCTTTTTATGACTAATTCATTGAGAAGAAATGAGGTTTTTTACCCACAAAAGCTTATGCCCAAATAAATCTCTTAGTCTTTATGATGCCACCGGACTCCTAATTAATTGAAAAGTTTCTTTTTGTATATTGCAAATATACCTTTCAGAATTTTTGTATGTGACCACTAACCATAACTTTAAATTTTCTCGTTGTGTATGAATATAATGTTAAGTTCAACATTCGTTTTCTGCACTGAATTTCCTCAAGAGGAAAGAAGGCGCTGTTGCATTGTATTTGAATGCATCTTTAAATCAGTGTCATGTTGGAATACAAAGGAAACACTGCAGACTGAAATTCATTGGTGTGGTAAAGGATGAGATGTATTAAATATTCAGAGAGGTGTCAGATTACTCATCCTAAATGTAAACTCGCATCAAATCTTTCTTTTGCATAATTTGGAGATGTAGTCTGGTGTCCCCATTTTGGGAAGATTTAATGCAGATATTTAGGTTCCAGCATTTTAAGAGAATTTGTGTTAGTGCAACAGACATGTCAGGAGCAAAATGTTTAAGGCTGTTTTGTACAATATGTTGGTATAGATTTGAAAGGTTGCTTTCTCCAGGGTGTCCGTATAATACTGAAATGACTACTTCGTCTCTAACCAGGTTGGGGGCAGGCCAGATCAGTGTCTCTCAAATTCAAGATTAAGCCCTGTTTTCAATCAATATTTCCCCTTTGTGAGAGGTAGAGTGACCAGATGTCCCAACTTTATAAAGACAGTCCCGATTTTTGGGTCTTTTTGGTCTTTTTCTCCTATTACCCTCCCCACCCTGTCCCGATTTTTTCCCATTTGCTGTCTGGTCACCCTAGTGAGAAGATGGCTGCAGATCTATGTTGCAGAACACTACAATACCTCTATCCCCCAAATGCATAATTGATATTCTGTTTAATTACAAGTAAACCTTGATACCTGCTTGTGAGTTCAGTTTCATAGCACCCAGTCATAAAGAGCTGTAAAAGCTGACTCTTTATTATAAAAAAAAAAGTTGAAGGCAAAAGGATTGTGATTCATGACCAAGTATAAACTTGATTGATTTTTATCTTACCTTGTTTCTAAGACTGTTCGGATGTTTATTCTTGTAGTGACAAGGCTCTCTTGTATAATATGAATCCAAAATGTATAGGTGAAAATGGGTTTTCATTTGAATCTTCATACTCAGCTAGGATATTGCTGGCAGTGAAAGCAATCTGTTAATCTTGCACTACTAATTACGGTACTTCATTACTACACTTTTAGTGCCTTAGACAATGGAGTCCATGAATTATTTGTAAAGTTAGAGAAATTTGGATCTTTCTTTTAATGAGTAGAAAAAAGGCAGCTAATGAAAGCAGTGCTATAGTTATGGTTGATAGACCTCAGTCCAAATTTTTTTCGTTACAGTATTCTTACTTTTAGTCATTCTGCTTCAGAAATTAATTGTTTGGGACAGTTTATAAAAACATTTTGATTATGTCTCTTAGAGGCCACTTAATTTATCCTAGTTGAGGAAAGGAAAAAGCCTTTTATTTTGGATGCAAAATTCAGTTTTTTAATATCTTTTCTTTGGAATGTAGATGCTGAAATAACAGAATAGTCTTATTAAAGGTTTGCAATTCTTGTAACTTTAAAATTAAAATCAATATAAAATGGCTGAACTTTGTCCTGTTCAGGGTAATTGTTGATGTCATGTGGAAAAATCATGATGAAGCTTGATATTTAAATTCTTAAACTATACAATTGTGGGACATTATAAATATTCATGGCTGTATCAGTTGTAAGCACCATTGCAAGGTTACTTGGATTTCGTTTTTTCTCACTTTCTTGGGGTACTGTGCACGTAAGCTTATACTGATATGCTGCTGCTGGTCATGAGTGGGCAAATCAAAAATAGAAGCACAGAAGGTTTCTATGTAATTAATAAGGAAGGAGCTAAATACTAACGCTGATTTGCCTCACTAAATGTCCCTGAAACATTTTGGTAGCATACAATGGCATAGGTCTGTATGATACATACTTTGAATTTATATGACCCAACACTACAGGTTTGGTTATGATGTCAGATGTGCTTTAGAAGAGCTTGCTTTAATTGGTCTTGCCAAGATACCTTTTTAAAGTGAATGGTAATTTGGGATACTTAAACTATTTTTTTATACTAAGGTGGAGACAATTTATAAAGTGTTTGATTTTCAGGAGTTGGTGTGCAGCACTTTCTGAAAATCAGGTCTCTTTAAGGTGTCAGGTTGAGCACCTAAATTCTTGAAAATCTTGTCCTCTATTCCTAGCTCCTAGAAATAGAGGTATTTTTAAATAATCTTGAAATAAATATACAAGGGGGGAGATTAAATGGAAATGAGTGGATATTCATCTTAAAAAGACCAGAGATAAACTGGTGAAATGTTAATGCCCAATTCATGGGTACAGATTTGAAAATATTGGTATGTTGGGTCAGAGAAGAAGGAAGATTTTTTAAAATATTAGTTTCACACAACAATAAAAAGTGGAATAAAATGCAGGAATTAGTTTATCTGAAATATTTTATATTTATTAATATTATATATAAGACTCATGAATGTGGCTGTAATTGCTTTGAAAATTCATCCTGTCATCATGGATGTAAGCCCATTCAAAGACTTTGTGTAAAATTTTCACAAGTACCTAAAGCACCTAAGTGAATTAAATGCTTTTGAGAATTTTACCCTTAGTTCATAACTGCTGCTTTCTGAGTCTGTTGCGTATGGGTGAAGATGTCCAGAAAATGATCTGTTACAAGTAGCATGGCTAATGTATTTTTTTTCCTGAATTTAAGACATTTTTTTTAAAAATGGATTTTCCCAAGCAGGGGTAGGTTTACCAAACTTTGCTATATTTTCAGTAGTATAGCTTCCTGTGAATATATTCAAATTACACAGCTCTTGTTGGACATACTAAAAGCTGTTTGTAGAAAAATCTCTTCCCTCTCCAGTGGGTGTGTACTATTCTATCCGGTTAGAGAGCATGTTGTACCATGGAACTTGTTTTGTATTTAACAGCACTGATAAATTGATCATGCCAGTGTAGAATGTTTTGGCTCTGGCCCATTGTTGGTGCTGGTACTATTCATCTCACAGTCTTTAATTAGGGGCCACCAAACGAAATTAATAGGCAGCAACTTTAAAACAAACAACACACAGTCAACCTGTGGAACTCCTTGCCAGAAGATGTTGTGAAGGCCAAGACTATAACATGGTTTCAAAAAGAACTAGATAATTCATGGAGATAGGTCCATCCCTGGCTATTACTTGATAATTATCTATTCTGTTCATTTTCTCTGGGGCACATGACATTGGCCATTGTGGGAAGACATATACTGGGCTAGATAGACCTTTGGTCTAACTTAGTATGGCCGTTTTTATGTTTAAATTACTTGTTACAGTTACTTGCATATTTGTATTTAAATTGCTACTGGTGGCCGGCCCATTTAAGGGGAAAAAAAAAAGTTAAGCCTTAGCAGGGGAAGAGTCTACTTCAGGCTCTCATGGAATTTTACTTTGCATGTGTTCTTGTGGAGAGGAGGAAAATTTAACTTTATCTAATCAAACAAATCTTAATTTAGAAATATATTTGATAATACCTGGACTAAAAGTTGTGGAAATATATATACCATGAATGAAAACTTGTAATACCTGGATTCTCAAAGCTTCATAAAAGTATAAATGGAGGGAGGTGGGGGAAAAATTTGAGATGCATGCTGAGAAGAGATGTAATGGGGCACCCTTTTTAAGGAGCTGCGGGAACCCTAATTTGACAGTAGGTCATCTTGTTGGGTGAAGGTCTTTACTTTTGTTAATCTTTACCAACCCAAATTATTGAAACTTCACTAGCTACATTTCCCATTGTTGCTCTAGCTGTGCATACATCTGCAGGTTGTCACTTCCTGTTTTCTGTCCTATTCTTAATTTTTCTTTTCATGAAGATGACTTTAATTGGTTGCATAGGTTGTTAGTGTGGACAGTTGCCAGGGGAAATTTCTGGTATAGTTGAGGCAGAAGCATTAGTGATGTAATGGTTAGAGCAGAGGTTCTTAACCTTTTTCTTTTGGGGGGCCCTTCAATGTGCTATAAGACTTCCATGGCCCACCTGTTCCACAATAACTGGTTTTCTGCATATAAAAGCCAGCTCCAGCATTGGGGGTAGCAAGCAGGGCCATTTCCTGGGGCCCCATGAAGCTACATTGTTCAGGCTTCAGCCCTGGGTGTCAGGGTTCAGGGACCTGGGCTTCAGCTCCATGCAGTAGGCTTTGGCTTTCAGCCCTGGGCCCCAGCAAGTCTAATGCTGGCCCTGCTTGGAGGTCCCCTATGGGGCCCTGAGCCCCTGAATGAGAATCACTGGGTTAGGGCATTTTATAAAAGGCAGCACTGAGTAGTGATCTCTCCCTAGTCTTCTCCTTGCCTCCTTCCTCCTCAGCTTTTTGAGGTGTGCTACAATGGGAAGTGGGTAAAATCAGTGTGGGTATATAGTGACGAAGGTGTATATATGAAGGTCTAATTTTGTTTTGTCAATCTCATGATATAAATAATTTTAAAAGAATTTTGTGGTTTAAATTATTTAGTGTCTAAATAACAAAGCAGTAATTTTAAAGTTTTTGTAGGAAAAACTCTGTATGGTTTATTTAAGTCTAGTGATTGAGCTCATCTTCACAATTTAGTGTGTGTGGCAACTGTTGCAACTTTGTAGACCTGCTAAAATACAAGTTAATAAAACCTACTTATAAATATGTTTTGGTTTGATTTTTCTTGGGTGTATGTCTTTTACTATAACTGTGGTGGTGACTGTTGATAGCCAGGTGGGATTTGGTGTTTCTGAGCACTACATTAGCTAGCTATTAGATTTCAAGACTAACACTGTGAAACTAGTAATAGTACACTCATAAAACATACAGATCTATTTATGCCTTAGAAAATAAATCTGGAAGATCAAGGTACTTTTTCCTTATACATGATACCTCAAAACTTCCTCACAGTGATGTTTCTTGGCCTTTCTGTCATGATATAGACACTGTTTGTGATAGTTTCACTGGGGGTAGAGATAAGATAAGAATTTTCAGTTGCATTTGTTTCTAAAGGGGTTAAAAATCAATATGGTAAGCAGATAGGTTGGCCATAAGAGAACAAAATATTAGAAAACTTCCAATTTGACTTTCAAGAGATACTGCCGTGTAGATTAAGTATAAAAGCTGAGGTGGCTTAACAAAGAGTTTTACACAATGTAATGTGAATAGAAATAATTTTGCCTTTTTAAAATTTCAGTGGAGTGGCTTCAGTAAAACACTATAGTATATCAGGATTCAGCCAATAGCAGTGAGCTAATTCACAAGAACCTGGAAGCAGAAGACTGGGGAATTTCCTTGGGGTTTTTTGTTTACACACTTTCTCTTTCTCATCTTGAACAGTGAGAGAACTTGTCAAGCCCAACTGCTAATCAGCCCATAGCCCTTGTAGTATTTTATCCTATCTGATAGAACTGCTGATGCTGTTGTAAGGAACTCCTAATAATTTGATAGTTTATAAGGCAGGAAGGGCCCACTGTTATCTAGTCTGACCATCTGCATAACATGGAACTTCACTGAAATAATTCCTGTTTCAGCTAGAGCATATGTTTAAAAAAAAAAAACCGAATCATGATTTAAAAGCTGCCAATGAGG